>NW_008666908.1:0-8910 GCF_000695815.1 Acanthisitta chloris | reverse complement strand
ACATTATTAATAATAATAACAACAACATTATTGATAATCCAACATTACTTTTGGAACAACTCCCACCTTACTCAGTAGATGTCTTGGATTTCTAATGTACTCCTAAATAAAAGCATGCAGATGAGCTCACCTCAATAAGTAAGATTAATCTCTACTAAGCTAGTAGGGCTACTTTTAGCATGTGACTGAAGAAAACCAATAGGACCAGATCATGTTTTTTGGACAGAACAACAGAGAGACAACTAGAAGGCTCTAGAAAGGCTTCAGAAATGTTTGGAGAATGCTAACAATAGGGAAAAGGTTTTACATGGTAGGCACCCAGAGATTTGGAAGTCTTGGACTGTGTATTCAAAACCTAATAATGTTCCTGTTTTGGACCACTTTATAGGCTATCAATATAGGGTGACCTTTCCTACTGAACCCAAGAAGTTCAAATATTTTTATGTGTCTGCAGACTTTATTATTTTATTAATTAAACCAAATATATAAGCATATGTATAAAGCACAATAAATTCTCAACAAATCAAATATGAGATTACTTATGGTAAATCACAAATTTAAACTAATTAGTAGGTTTAGTATATTAATTATTATACTGGGTTTCATGAACAAAAATTTCCTTTAAGGACAGTTGTAATGGCAGCAGTTTGTATATCAGCCCTCACAGTGCCACAAAATTAATTACATTCCTCAAAAGGTAGAAGAAAGTGAGCCCTATATATGCAGAATTTGATCCTATATTACTGAGAGATGCTTGCAAATTCCCCCTTTTTGGCACTAAATAGCTCAATACTGTGGAAAGGCTGGTCTTTGATCTGGTCAGGTAGAAATTCCTCTTCACAATGTGAGGATCATTTTTCATATAAAGTCATGTCTAGGGATGGCTATCATTGCCTAGAGACCTTATTTGCTTTTTGCTAGACCACTAGATGTAAAATTATGGTGGTCCTCATTTTAACTTAGCATCTGAGAAGACTTCCGCTACCTAAGGCAGGTCTCAGTTAGTCCTGCCATTAGTAATGTCAGAGAGATATATTGTGCCTGACCTCTGAAAAAAATAAAGTTACTTGCTTCATTCATCTTTCTCAGTCTCTCCCCCTCTCCAGCAATGGAAAAGAACTGGCTACTAAGCGGTAATTTCTTTGTCTTGAAGTTCAGCATCAACAGTCTGGAGGTGGGAGATGCTGTTAATGTGTGGAGTTAGAGGGGAGATCACATTCATGAGCAACCAGGAAAATTGTACAGGGAACCCTCAAGAACACAGTCTGATTTCTAGCTCCAGAAGTCCCTGCTCCTAATTCCTCCCAATAGAGAGAGAGAGAGAGAGAGAGAGAAAACAACAGGAAGTTTCTTGGCTTATATGTTGTCTGGATCTAGCTGAATTTAGTACCATGTCCAACTAAGACACCTGGACCAGCATGTAAAAGGGTAACTTCTCCAAATCCTGCATTTTGCTGCCTTTTAGGTGACAAATGGTCCCTTGGGAGCAACCAAGCACGTGAATGCTCATGCATTCACAGCAATCTCTGGATTCTTGCAAAAGCTGGATTTTTTCTGAAGCATGCCACTGATCACAGAATCACTGAAGCAAGTTCCTGGCAGCTTTACACTTCTCAGTCACTGGACATGACAAAATATTTGGCCTGAAGCACTTTAGATCTGATTTATAAATGTATGACAAGGTATTTTCAAACTAACTTTTGAATGTTTTTGAAGGACAAGGGCTGCAGGAATAGAAGCGGAGCACAGCCAATAGAAGTGGAGTACAGGAATAGAAATGGCATCTTCTGCTGTGGTATCTCATCACATTTTTGTTTTGTTCCCTGAAGAGAATCAGCAATTCCTGACATGAATGGAGACAAGAGATAATAACAAATTTCTATAGAAGGACCATATGTAGCCTGGAGTGTATTAAGCACTAAACACCTAACTGGTCAAAAGCAATTGTCCTACTACACCCACTGTTGCTGCAGCCTCATCTCAAACACTGTGTAGAGTTTTTGGCTCCACAATATAAGAAGGAGATAAAAATATTAGAGTGTGTCCAAAACAGGGCAACAGAGATGGTAAAAGGACTACAGGGCATGCCTTATGAGTTGCAGCTGAGGATATTAGTTTTGTTCCACTTAGAGAAGAGGAATCTGAGCAATGACCTCATTGCTATCTATACTTTCCTCATGAGTGGAAGGGGAGATGTTGGTCTCTGGTGTCTGATAACAGGACTCAATGGAATGACTTAAAGCTGCATCAGGGGAAGTTCAGACTGGCGATCAGGAAAAGGTTCTTTACTGGGAGGGTGGTCAAGCAATTTAGTAAGCTTCCCAGGAAAGCAGTCATGGCCTCAAGCCTATTGGTGTTTAACAAGCATTTGGACAACATATGGTATAACTTTTAGGTTGTCCTGTGTGGAGTCAAGAGTTGTACTTCATGTTCCTCATGGGTCCCTTCTAACTCAAGATATTCTGTTATTGATGATTCCAAGAGCTCTCCCTTTCTTCAAAGAAAAGAAAGACCCATGTAAGTGGCAAACACCTGTGTTCCCACCACTCTAAATAAGTAACTTTGTTGCTTTCTAACAATTTTCCAACTGGTAATATCAATAAAGACAGTGTCACAGTGAATATACCAAAAATAATATAATCCTCATATTTCTTACCTTTTCAGTGATTGAAGTGAAAACTCACTGCTGCTAAATGAATCAATCACCTTTGTCTATACTGGGTGTGATAAAGATGTATTTAATATAATAGATCCTAGCATTTTAAATATTGTGCTGGTTTAGATATTGTGTGGAGTAGAGCTGATTTTCTCCACCATGGCTCGTGTGGGGTTGTGTTTTGAAATTGTGCTGAAAACAGTGCTGATAATATACAGATGTTTTTGCTATTGCTGAGCAGCACTTGCACAGCAGGAAGACCATTTCTGCTTGTCACTCCACTCCACCAGTGAGCAGGCTAGGGGTGCACAAGAAGTTGGGAGGGGGGACAGCCCAGACAGCTGACTCTGTCCAAAGGGATATTACGAACTATATGGTGTCCTGATAAGTACATAAGGCTGGGGGAAGAAGAAGGAAGAAGGGACATTTGGAGTGATGACATTTGTTTTGCCAAGTCACCATTACATATGACAGAGTCCTCCTTTCCTGGGGGAGGATAAATACCTGCCCACCCATGGAAAGGGGTGAATGAATTCCTTGGTTTGATTTGCTTGTGTGTGGCTTTTGATTTGCATTTTGCTTTACCTGTTAAACTGTCTTTGTCTCAACCTATGAGTTTTCTCACTTTTATTCTTCTGATTGTCTCCCCAGTCCTTCTTGTGGGTGAGTGAGCAAATGGCTGCGTGGAGCTTAGTTGTCAGCTGGGTTTAAACCATGACAAATATTCATATATTTGAGAAAAAAATATTATTAGGACTAGTTTTGATTCCCTGCATGGAAGTTTATTCTGAACCTCAAAATGCTTTCCCAGCAAACAGCTACAGCAATTATGATGGATTTCTCCGCATAACCTGTAAAATGAGGTTTAGGAGTCAAATGCCCACTCTGAAGCTATGACATTGCCCCAGAAGCATTCTTGTTCTTTGATCACCTTGCCTGTTGCAATCTTAATGTAAAAAAGTAAGGAAATAATTTGTGTGACAATAATTTGCAGTGACTAATAGATGTAGAGCAGGAACTCAAAAAGGATTGACAAATTACTATAAATTATTTCTCTCTGTTTGAAAGGGAGTCCTTATAGAAGAAACATGTTTCTCACTGATTCTACAGAGAAGGCCATTGTCTTCTTGCCATCTGCTGTATTTCTAAGTTAAGAGCCCTTGAGGACATCACTAGTGCAACTAGTTCTTGATTAATGGACATTAATCAAGAACTACATGAGAAGAAATTAATTATTTTTCAAAGGGTTTTTTTTTGTGTGTGCAATCCTTTTTGTGGCTTTACAGTATCAGACCTTACCTCATAACATCTTCAGCAATTTTCCGGATTGCTTCTAGTTGAGTAAGTCTTTTTCTGTTTGCTTTGCGAAAGAGGTATGTGGCAGTTATGTCTTTAACAGGTGCTTAATGTTCAGGCCAGGGGAAAAGAAGGAAGAGCACATTAGGAAGTACTTCCTCTTTTGTACTAGAATTGATGGGGAAAAGGCAGGAAGGATGAGTTTCAGTTTCAGTGATGCAACTGCCAGAAACTTTTCAACCGTTCCTTCATGAAGTAACCAGACTTTCAAATAGATCCCACTTGGGTAAAACAGAAGCCAAGCGACATGGTTTCACAAGAGTGGACCTAGCCAAGGAAGGAAAAGGACACACTGAAGATACTATTGATAATCTTATAATCACCTTAAGCTTCAGTGTTCCTGGGAAGACTAAAGTCAAGTTGCTGCCTCAGATGGCTCTGTTCCCAGAGCACTCTTGCCTCCTAATTTACTCCTGAAGTGCATCTGATTTCCAAAGGACTCAGTGAAATGCACTGAATATGTATCAGGATCATTA
Source organism: Acanthisitta chloris (assembly GCF_000695815.1). Taxonomy (NCBI): domain Eukaryota; kingdom Metazoa; phylum Chordata; class Aves; order Passeriformes; family Acanthisittidae; genus Acanthisitta; species Acanthisitta chloris. The sequence goes on along the minus strand of NW_008666908.1, from coordinate 4,422 downwards.
TTCTGATATGCCAGATGGATGGTTCACAGCTGCCTGCAGAAGCTGGCATGGTAATAGACTACTGACATGAATTGCCTTTAATAAAAGCCAGGGAATTCATCACAGCAACTTAGCAAATTTTCAAAAATGCCCAGGAGACAAAATACGTTAGTTCTGACCAGGATTTTGCAAACTAGAGCATAAAGAGAGCTAGTAGATGGCAGCTTTGGAGAGAAAGGATTGGAATGGCACTATTTTAATCCCACATCTCCTGGGACAAGCAGTTTGTTGAATGACCATCATTTGCATTGTCTGTCAAATGGGGATAAATAATACTTATCTTCCAAATCCACTGAAGTATGTAAAAGTACTTCTACTAAAAATATTTTATAAAACATCTTACTTCGCTAACATTTTCTTATTAGCTTGAAATTGGTTCACAAGTTGTTCTTGGCTTTTGCATGAATTTGGCTTTGCACCAAAGAAACATATTTTCTTCTTCTGGATGAAGTTTCAGCCAGGGCTTCATAAAAATGCATATGTTTCTTATTTGCTGTCTGTGATAGTTAGCTGTGCAAACTGAATGTTATGTCAGTTGGCACTTTGTCACTCAATGTGTCTGGATGCTATGCATTTGGCTTGTCTTTTTTAGTGTGGATGTTGTCTTTCTCCTTATTACACTATTGTGTTAAAGCGTAATCAGCATGGATGGAAGTACAAAATTTCAAAGAAAAATGCAGACATCACTTTTTAATGCTGTGTAAAGTAGCATGTGCTTTTATCTATTATACCTCTAGTTATCCTTTCATCAAGTTTCAGGCATATGATATATTAAGGAAATAAGTAAGTTCTGCAAGTTGACCTAACACTCTTGAGCAGGGCATAGGGACAAATGCGTTTCTAATATTGGGTTTATGCCTTATTTGAAGTTTAATTTAGTCTATCAAAAGAAAATGCTACCCAGGGCAAGACACAGACCAGCCAGAGCTGGAGGAGCACTCACATGAATACAGCCTTTTATAATAGCTTGGTGTGCTCCTGGCATGTATTTGTGGTGGAAGCTAAGACAGTGTGGAAAAGACCCGTTTATGCATTCTGCCTGGCATTACACCCCAGGGATGTTTTCAATTAATATACAAGACTTCTGAGCCCATCTATTTCACCAAAATTCACTAAATTGAGTTTAGAACCGATTTAGTCTGCAAATCTTGCTCAGCCCTTTTTTACATTGTTAATAGAAGAAAAGTTCTATCACTATGAGAGTTTTGATACATAGACTACACATGCTACTGTATCTTTTGAGACAGCAGCTGTGCTCAGAATTTTGAAATTAGCATTTAAAGGCTGTAGAAATAAACAAAATCACTGTAGAGTTACACAGTTGTAAGCAAGGACAGAATTATCCTTGTCTAAATAATATTTAAACTCTTATCAGATTAGGCATCTACTGCAACATATTATGAAGTAGATCCACTCTGATGCTAAAAACAATATGGATGTCAAAATTTTATTTAAATGTACTATATATGCATAGCACTCAAATTCAAGTGTGTTTGAAATAATGAGCTTAAAAATTTAATTAAAATGCTAAATTCTAAGTACATGGCCCTGCACTCAGGCATTGAAGTTGTCTTTAAATCCCATGTAACACCAATTTGCTGCATAGAGGGTCTTAAAAGATCTTCATTACGTACTAAAGGCAAGAAGAATTATTTTTTTAATTTATAAAACAAATTCTGAAATCAGTGGGGTTTTTTGTGTTACTAATTTACATTTTTTCAATTTTGTTGTGCACTAGGGAAGGAAGCAATGAGGTTACTTGAAGCTGATATTACATGTGATCTTCCAGTTATCTTGCAAACACATGCCAAAGCATCTTACAGATGATTTATGCTCACTGCTGCCATAGGCTTGAGAAAGAATGAGCAGTCATGCTAGCCTGCATAGGGGTTTTTCTTCTCCTGACAAGTCTCCATTAGGTATTACTTTTAAATTGTCATTTATTTCACTTCCTGGCCTGAGGAACAACTGGATTGTTGTTACAGTTACCACTGTGTCAGAGGGCAGACCTCCTTATGCCGCACTCAGTAATGCAACCAGCCTATTTTTTGTCAGGTGTGGATATAACCTAATATTTGTTTTTTCAACCACAAAGAACCGTTGCAAAGTATAATAATTTATAACCATATTTTAAAAGATATCTCCTTAATAATAGTGTGCAAACTTGAGTTTCTCAGAACCCAGAAAGTTTTATAATGATTTGATAGCTTCAAATTCTGGAGAGCACAGAGTGCATGGAGGTGTGACTGTCTGAGGAGGTGTATGCTGACAGTTTCTGCTGCGTGTCTATCTGCTGTCACAAGGTTCTTCTTGGACAGCCACATGGTCTGTATGTTTTTACCCTGGGTAACTACCACCAAAACTTTCATCGCTTCTGAAACGAAACCCTAATTTGGGGAGGAAAAAGGTTTTGTTTAAATTACATCACAGACTATTCCCTTCCAAGGTTTCATCTTCTGGTAAAAAAAGCATTTCATTCAGATTGACCTCTGTCGTTATTACATGCGTGTGTAGTCTCAGCATAGCTAAAATTCTTGCATCAGTGTCTGTGACTCGAAACATAAAGCACTCTCCACTAAACTTTCCTACACTTAGTCATTTATATTTTTTTGGCAGGTAGAAAAATGGAGAACAGACAACAGGTGAGGTAAGAGTTGTATTTGTTTCAGTGTGGCAAAGAGAGCTGTCTGTTGCTAGACAACACATTTCAGCTGAAGACAAGAGAAATAAACTACCCAGCCACAGCTTCAGGACTCCAAGTGTTCAATGAAGCTGACTGAGAAGGCTGTAAACCTGCCACTATAAATCACCATGCAGAGGAATTATCAGTTCTGGGAGGGGGGAGGGTACCAACAAAAAATCCTCAACCTTCCTTTAGTCAGGATTCTGTGCCATTCAGGAAAAAAAACCCAAACCAGCAAACAAAAAAAAAACCCCCAACCAAACTTCAAACAAACAAAAAAAGATGTTTTATGAAGGCTAATATATCACACCTTTGACCACTGTTAGGAGAACAAAGATATGAACATCAATTAATCTGTCTGTAATCCCCATACTCATACATCCTATCTTGAGATAGAATACCAAAGAATAGAACATATGCAATAAAAATGTACCTATTCACCTTCTTTCAAAATCTCTGTGTTCCCAGCTGGCTGGCTACCTGATTACTTACATTCAGATAAACTTTGGGAAAAGTTGCCCTTAATCTTTGTGAAATAATTCCATATTTTGGACAGAGGAAATAACTGTCAAAGTGCTTACTACTATCAACACCTGCACAAGATTTGAACCAAGGTTGATTGCTTGGTTCTATTGAACCAGATGTTGGCAAAGATGCTGGCTCTTTGTATTTTCTAATATCCAGCTAACAAAAATACTCTCCTAAACCGAAAATATCCAAAGCAAATCTCTTCCTGAAACTGCTGACCCCGGAAAAGGGTGGTGGATAATGGAAAACCTAGCATATTCCCCTAAGCAGAGATCTGTTACTAGGTATCTGTATAATAGCCTCAGTTGGGTGAAATTATCGAACTAATGCCACCGAAGCTCTACTCATTTGCACTTAGTAGCTTTCCTGCTTCATTAGTTCCTGATCCCTCCATCAGCTGAGTGATTTTCTGTTTCAAATGTTATCGGCTCATATTTGTGCTGTTGGTTTTTGTAAATGCCAGGAAGGAGAAACTAGAGCACAGCCCTCTTTTATTTGCAGATGTACCTCAAGAAATCCACCCTGATTTGTGCTGCAGGGCCTGGGTCTGCAATGATTTATCCTTGGATACAGGTGGCTTTTATAGTAGCTGTAGGCGTTATTGTATGTATTTAGAGTGGAGAGAAAGAATCCTATGGATAAGGAGATGATTTGTACTCCTGAAGGACATAGCTGGATGACAGATTTTCATTTGTCTAATCTTCTTATATAGTTCATTCTGTGCAACTCTTCTGTCTCTGCTTTCTTTATTTGACATGACAGCCACGATGGGTTTGGAGCAGTAAATACATGTTATCAGTGCTTTAGGAATTTTTCATCCTGTTATCGTCATATTTATCAGTCTAAATGTGATGCCGGATATATTCCACTTCCTAAGCAGACAACATTAGCACAGTGGCACAAATGTCACCCTCTCTGTCTCCATGGACAATCCTGTAGAACAGATTTGGCATTTTAAAAATTTGCTTCATGTGGCTCAATGACTTCAAGTGTAACCTAAATGTGAAGAAGTAGCTTGGGTAACAACTGGGTTACTCACAGCAACAGTTTTCTCTAATAGTTTTCACACCGAACTGAAAGGAAAGAGAGCTCTTTCTCTCAACTGCCTACTACTAAGTAAACCCATTGTAGGAACTAAACTTGATAGGTTTGTTGAGCGCAGACCATGGGAG
>NW_008666907.1:0-2263 GCF_000695815.1 Acanthisitta chloris | reverse complement strand
ATTGAGGTTTGACCCAAGAATTTGAAGGTTTTCCCAAAAAAATTGGGGTTTGACTCAAGAATTCAAAGGTTTTCCCCAAAAAAAATTGAGGTTTGACCACAATATTTGAAGGTTTTCCCCAAGAATTTGGGATTTGATCCCAAAACTTCAGGATTTTCCCCAAAATTTGAGGGTTTTCCCAAAAACTTCAAGATTTTCCCCCAAATTTGAGGGTTTTCCCAAAAACCTCAAGATTTTCCCCAAAATTTGAGGGGTTTCCCAAAAACCTCAGGATTTTCCCCAAAGTTTGAGGGTTTTCCCCAAAACTTCAGAATTTTCCCAAAAATTTCAGGGTTTTCCCAAAACTTCAGGATTTTCCCAAAAATTTCAGGGTTTCCCCAAAACATTGGGATTTTCCCCAAAATTTAAGAGTTTTCCCCAAACCTTTGGGGTCTGTTTTTCCCAAAAATTTCAGGGTTTCCCCAAAACATTGGGATTTTCCCCAAAATTTAAGAGTTTTCCCCAAACCTTTGGGGTCTGTCCCCAAAATTTGAAGGTTTTCCCCAAAACCTCAGAATTTTCCCCAAAATTTAAGGGTTTTCCCCAAACCTTTGGGGTTTTCCCCAAAACTTCAGAATTTTCCCTATAATTTAAGGGTTTTCCCCAAAATTTGAGGGTTTTCTCCAAAACTTCAGGATTTTCCTCAAAATTTGAGGGTTTTCACCCCAAATTTGGGGTTTTCCCCGAAACTTGAGGATTTTCCCTTCTCCAAAACTTCAGGATTTTCCTCAAAATTTGAAGGTTTTCCCCAAAATTTCAAGATTTTCCCCAAAATTTGAGGGTTTTCACCCCAAATTTGGGGTTTTCCCCAAAACTTGAGGATTTTCCCCAAAATTTGAGGGGTTTTCCCCAAAATTTCAAGATTTTCCCCAAAATTTGAGGGTTTTCACCCCAAATTTGGGATTTTACCCCAAAATGTGTTGATTTGACCAATTAGCCCCAAAAATTCTTCCCCTGCTGACGCAAAACCTTTTTTTCTGCCCCAAAATTGCCTTTTTTGGCCCCAAAATGGTGAAATTTGGGGCGAAATGAGGAGATTTGGCACAAACTTTGGGTTTTTGGTAAAAATCCTTTTATTGCTGTTTTTTGTAAGTTTTGGTGTCTGGGAATGAAGATTTTGGGTCATTTTCGGGGATTTTTTGGGGAGGAAATGTCATTTTTGAGAAAAATATTTATTTTGGGAAGGGAAAAGGATTTTCTGGGGAAATGGAGATTTTTGGGGGAAAAATTGGATTTTCTGAGGGGAAAAGTTTGGAGGTTTGGGGAAAATGTGACTTTTTGGCGACTTGGAGGTGGTTTGGGGGGAAAAGGTCATTTTTGGGGAGAAAACCAAGTTTTTTGGGGAAAAAAACATTTCTTGGGTGAAAAACTCAATTTTGGGGGGAAAACTCCATTTTTCTGATAAAAAACTCCAATTTTGGGGGGAGAAACTAAATTTCTTTGGGTAAGAAACCAAATTTTGGGGGAAAAATCCCTAATTTCTTGGGGTGAGAAACTCAATTTTTTTGGGGTGAAAAACTCAATTTTTTTGGGGTGAAAAACTCCATTTTTGGGGGATGAGAAACTCAATATTTTTGGGTGAGAAACCTCATTTTTTGGGGATGAAAAATCCAATTTTTGGGGGTGAAAACCCAAATTTTTTTGAGGTGATAAATCCAAGTTTTTTGGGTGAAAAACCCAATTTTTTGGGGGATGAAAAACCCAATTTTTGGGGGTAAGAAACTCCATTTTTTTGGGGTGAAAAACTCAATTTTTTGGGGGTGAAAAACACAATTTTTGGGGGTGAAAAACTCAATTTTTTTGGGGGTGAAAACCAAACAATTTGTAGCTGAAGAACCTCCTGGTTTGGGTCAAACCTCCATTTTTTTGGGGTCAAACCTCCATTTTTTTGGGGTGAAACCTCCATTTTTTTGGGGTGAAATCTTCATTTATTTTATGTCAAACTTCCATTTTTTTGGGATCAAACCCAAATTTTTTTTGGGTGAAACCTCCATTTTTTTTTTAGGTCAAACCTCCACCTCCCTTTTTTTTGGGGTAAACCTCCCATTTTTTGGGGTCAAACCTCCATTTTTTTGGGGTCAAACCTCCATTTTTTTGGGGTGAAACCTCCATTTTTTTGAGGGGTCAAACCTCCATTTTTTTGGGTCAAACCTCCATTTTTTTGGGGTGAAACCTCCATTTTTTTTTCCAAGCTCCAATTTTTTTGGGGTGAAACCTCCATTTT
>NW_008666906.1:0-446 GCF_000695815.1 Acanthisitta chloris | reverse complement strand
GGTACACCCCAACTATGCACACCCCAGTCCATGCTTACTCCAGTCCAAATACACCCCACTCCAGGTACACCCCAAGTTAGCACACCCTGGGCTACAGGCACCCAAGACTATGAACCCCCAGGCTGTGCACACCCCCTCTGGTTTCTGCACCCCTCCAGAACTGTGCACCCCAAGAGTTACACACACCTCTGGCTATGTACACCCATATGCTCATCCATGGTCATGCACACCCCAAGCCATGCACCCTTGAGGCTATAGGCACTCTAGGCTGGGTACACCTCAGCTGTGCACATGTTGGGCTGAGTACACCCCAAGTGATGCACACCCCAAGCTCTATACCCCCAGGCTGTGTCCATCCCATTCCATGCACACCCCAGGCTGGGTACACCCCAGTCTATACACACCCTAATCCATGCACACCCCAGACTACAGCCCATTGGTTCACA
>NW_008666905.1:5904-8092 GCF_000695815.1 Acanthisitta chloris | reverse complement strand
GGGGGGGGTCACTGCCCCTGCTGTCTGTCCCTGCAGGTTGCCATGGATGGGGTCTCACCTCCAGCCACCCCAGTTGGGCTCTCGGCGTACGTGGTGGTGTCACAGCTGCTGGGCCTGACCTTGTTGGCCACCACTGGCGCTTGGCTCGGGCGCTACCGCGGCGGAGTGGCCTGGCACAGCCCCCTCCAGTTCAACGCTCACCCCCTCTGCATGGTGCTGGGCATGGTTTTCCTCCAAGGTGACGGTGAGCCAGGACACATCCCTGGTCCAGCTGCACCTCCAGCACCTCCGGAGCTGCAGCCGGGCAGGGAGGGAAGGGGATGAAGTGGTGATGGAAGGCACAGGGAAGATGCTGCAGGATGTGTGAGCAGCACCGACGTGGGATGCTGGGGAGGATGCTGATGGACTCTCTCTCTGCAGCTCTGCTGGTGTACAGGGTGTTCAGGCACGAGGCCAAGCGTTCCACCAAGGCTCTGCACGCTCTGCTCCACGCGCTGGCACTGCTCGTCGCCCTCGTGGGTCAGCACGGGGCTGGGCTGGGTGGAAAGGGCAGGACGTGGCCCTGGTGGTGACAGGTTTCTCTCTGCAGGGATCATCGCTGTCTTCGAGTCCCACCGTGCCAAGGGCATCCCCAACATGTACAGCCTGCACTCCTGGTGTGGCATGGCTGCCTTCGTGCTCTACCTCCTGCAGGTGAGGGATGGGAGACCCTGGACCCTCTGGGATGGGACTCTGCAGGGCCCATGACGTCCCCATGTCCTCACAGTGGCTCCTGGGCTGTGGTTTCTTCCTGCTCCCTGGTGCCTCCTTCTCGCTGCGCAGCCGGTACAAACCCCAGCACGTTTTCTTTGGCATGGTCCTCTTCATCCTGTCCATCACCTCCTGCTTGCTGGGCATCACCGAGATGCTCCTCTTCAACATCAGGTGGGTGACCAAGCTGGAGGGGGTGGTAACCCCCCCATATCTCCTGATCCCTAGATCCAGCTGCTGCAGCCCCACGGGGCAGACTCACTCACTCAGTCCCTGCTCACATTGTAGCTCATCAATCTCCCCTCGAGCTCTTTGGTTCTTGCTGCTGAGTCACTTCCCACAGGATGTTTAACAAGGGCTGGATCCTGAGACAGCTTTCCTTGGGAACAGGGATGAATTACCCAGTGTCACCTCCCTGCAGTTGGGTGTTTGCAGACCCCCCATGGGATGCTCAGGTCCTCAAGCTCTCACAGCTGGAGGACACAGGGGCACACTGGGGTCACCCCCAGTGCCAGCTCAAGCTCTCACAGCTGGAGGACACAGTGGCACATTGGGGTCACCCCCAGTGCCAACACTGTGGGGCCATGGGACACTCCAGGATTCACCTCCCTCTGGATGTCACCAGGTGTCTCTCCCAAAAATAAGCAGCACCTGAGCACTCCCCTGGCTCTGATTTGAGGGACCTTTCCCAAGGTGTGTGCCTCAAGGATGAGGATGATGAGGATGGGGATCCAAAGCAGGGTAGGAACAGACCACCCAAACCTCAAGGCTTGAGCATCCCTCTCTGCCCCCACAGCAATTCCTACAGCCACTTTGTGCCTGAGGGGGTCCTGGCCAACACCCTGGGGGTGCTGCTGGTGGCCTTTGGGCTGGTGGTGGGCTACGTGGTGACACGGGAGGAGTGGAAGCGACCACCCCTGGCCGAGGAGCTGGCCCTGTCCATGGATTTCAAGACCCTGACGGAGGGTGAGAGTCCCAGTGGAGGCAGCCAGTGATGTCCTTGGCTCCTCGTGGTGTCTGAGTTGTTCCTGTGCTCCTGTCCCCAATGCCTTGGGGCTCTGTCTGGCTCAGGGTGACGAGGACAGCTGGGGAAGGACATGTTTGTTGGTGTGATGCTGCTGCTCCTTGGCCTTAACCTTCCTCAGCTCTGCCCTGTGCAGCCCCTGGGCCCCCTGAGCCTGTCCCAGCCCTGTGGGGATGGTGCTGGGGCATGGAGGAGTTTCCAGGCTCTGCTCTGGGGACACAGGGTGGGAGCACAGATCCCCCCACTGCGAGTGGCCGAAGGTCACAGCCCATTCCCAGTGGGCAGGGGCAGGTCTGGCATCACTGGGATTTCTCCCTTGCTCCTCGTTCTCCAGTGCAGCCACACGTGGGGGATGCTCCCCCCAAAGGGCTCCCCAGGGGTTTGGGGTGACCCCAGGTCTGTGCAGGTTCAGCA
>NW_008666905.1:0-5879 GCF_000695815.1 Acanthisitta chloris | reverse complement strand
TGTTGTCTGCTCAGTGGATGCTCCTGAACTAATAAATATTTGCAGCTAACCTCCTTTCTCTGCTCTCCCAGATCATTTTTGGGGTTGCCCCTGAGCTCCCATGTGCTGGGCACAGCTGGGAGAGGAGCTGGGGAGGGCAGGGTGGGAATTTGGGGAGGGATTGGCCTGGTTGGTGCTGCAGAGCTCAACCCAACTCCATGGGAACATCTCCAGGATGTGCTGGATGTACCCAGGGAAGGGCAGAGGGACACCCACTGCCAAAGGAGGTGCATCCTTGAGATGGGAGGACTTTTCTCTGCTGAGAGCATCCTCCTTCCTTCTGGGTTATAGCATAGGTGGCCCCAGGGGTGAAGCTCCCAGCACTCCAAAGCAAACACAGAGCCCAGGGAAGGCACCAGCACAAGCCCAAACTGGGGAATTTTGCTCACAACTCCAGCATGACCCGATCTTCACACCATCCTGTCATCCCCAGGTGAGATCCACACCAAGCAGCACCAGAACACTCCTTCACTCACTGCAGAGTGGGAAAAACAGCAGCCCAGACACAGTTTCCAAGTGTTAACCATTTATAAATAAGTACATTTTTTTTTCATACATACAGTTTTCATTGTACAGATTACAATCTGTATACATTGGGGGGAGGGAAATGCATTCTTTTGAACTTTTCACATCTATCTCACAGCTCACATGTACAGACAAGAAAACTCTGCTCAAGCAAATACAGCAAAGGAAAAAATATGTTTTCTTCTTTCCTTAGAGATGAGAGGCTCAGGCCTCTGCTGTCGGCAGGGGCTGCTCTTCCCACTGCACAATATCACAAACTGTGTGGTGTTCCATATATCAGTAGAGAGAACAGAACATGCATTGGATAATATACTGTACAGAGAGAAAGTCCTTTACATCGGAATTATAGAAAAGCTAAAGGAAAATTTCAGTGTCTTAAAGATCTTCCCAGCAAGTGTCTCGGAGGGGTGGCAATCAGGGAACTGTACAAAGCACAAGGTGGGAGTACTCGGACGTGTTTGTACCCAACTCAGATCCTCTGGGGTGTGAAGACAGGAGGGAGACAGAACGCCGGACGCGACACGACGGCAAAGAAAAGCTGGACAGGGATGAGCCTGGCAGAGTCCACAGGAGTCTCTGGAGTGGTGACAGCACACAGTGCTGCTCTGGGCCTGGCTGAGCAGTGCACACGAGGCAGACCCACCCATCCCACCCAAAAAAGGGAACAAAGTCTTTTGGCAGAGCAGCTCTGTTTTCAGGGCCTGGCTGAGCCCAGGACTGACAGCTGGACCATGAGCAGGAGGAAGGGTTGGGTGTCTCGTTGGCATTCCCAGGGACTAGCTGTGCTCCTCTCGGGTCGCTGTGTACCAGGTGTGGTGAGATCCAGCTGTCTAGTCAGGAGTTGGACACGAACGCATCTCGCGAAAGATTTGAGCCCTTAGTGGTTTATATTAGAAAAAAGAGTTTCGGTTGAATGAAAAAATCCAGCAATTATTCACACAAAGCTGAAAAAAAAAAAAAAAAGAAAAAAAAAAACCCAACCCAAAATGCAGATTCACTTTCAACCCTTGTGCTTTGTGTCCAACACACACCCCTGGTGGGGCGAAGGCATCGATGCGCAGAGGTCCCAGTGGGTACAGCAGCTCTTCCCCTAAGCCCTTGGTTAAACACTGATATCCTGGTAGAAAAGTCATCTTGAATTCCCAAGACTAAAGCAAAGTACAACCACCAAGGAGCTCCTGACAGCTCAGCACGGACCCCCCGGCCAGGAAGGTGGAGGAGGAGCAGGCACAGTCTAGATAAGGTTCTTGGCACTTGGGTTTTAGCTAGACTTCTCCTGGGTAACCCTGAATATAGATCAGCCTTTGTACCAGGGGACTGAATCTCTCCCAGTTTAGTACCCACCCTGGTTCCAGACCTGATCCCAGTATGACTCCGGTGTTTGGCAGACGTGTTCACACCAGCCAAGAGGTTTTTTTTTTTCCTTTCCAGCCAAGTGAAAGAAAAATGACCAGAAATCTCAGTGCTTGGATGGAGCAGGCACTGGTGCCACAGCACAGGGACAGACAGATGGACAGACAATGCCTTGGGTTGTCATCAGAGCTGGCACAGCAACACAGAGAAGGCAGCTCAGGCTGTGCCTTCTGAAGAGATGGATCCCAAAGGATCTGTCCTTGTAAACCCCTCCCTGCCCAAGCACCTTGATGCCCATCAAGACTGTGTTTCAAGGCCTCCAGTGCCACCCCCAGCCTGGCAGGAGGGACCCCACAGATCCTGCACCAGGTGGGAGTTCCCTTCCTTGGGAGACAAAGCAAGAAGGGATGAATCCCCACAGAGGGACAGGCCACACACCCTCACCTGATGGAGGGAGAGAAATTGCAGCTCTGTGGTGGCACACGTGGCTCTCGGAGCGGCTGCAGGTGAGTGTGACAAACACCCAGTGGGAAGGTTGGCTGAAGAGAGGGGTTGGCTCCAGCATCACTTTTGGCATTGCCTTCCCAAAGCACCCCAAGAACTGAACATGGAGTTTCAGTGTCATCAAGGACCTGCTCTGCTTGGTGCACCCAAGAATCCTACACACTCAGAGCCCAGGACCTGCCACTACAGCCAGGAGGGGATGGAGGTGCCAACTGGCAGCACTGTCCTGCAGCTTAATTACTCAGAGAGTAACGAAGTATGTAGCATGGACACACAGGACAGAACCAGGTCTGAAACTCTCAGTGTGATCCCACAACACAGCCCAGACCAAGATGTAAGAGGACAAGATGAAGGGCCCTTGGGTGAGATCCAACCTCATGCTCCACACGCTCTGCTACAGGACCATGGCAGCACCACATGGAATCACCTCTGCTGCTCATCATGCCAAGCCCAAACCAGCACTCTGAAGACACAGGGCACTGTGCAAGAACAGCTTTTCCAGGGAGAGATGTGCTCCTTCCCCACCCAGTGACCACTGCAGCCCTCCTGCCTCGACTGCTCCTCAGAGAATTGCTGGGCAAGTGCTTTAAAACCACTGCAAATAAATCTGTATTCAAAAATTACTCAATCTGTTGATGCTTATATACAGGAGTCAGTTCTTGTGCTATAAATGTTATGAGTCATTGCTTTGTTTCTCTTCTGTTTTCTTCTCCTTTTTCTTGTTTTTTTTTTGAAAAATACACTAAGAGACAAGAGCTGTTCTGCTATTTTTTTTCCTAGTGAAGACACTACTCACGCTTAAATATCCAGTATTTATCATAGTAACAAATTCAAACAGTAAAGTGCACCCATTTACAGAGAGAACAGATGGAAAACCATTAGTGCAAGAATCCTGTGAAAAATGTGACATGTGGAACTGTGGAAAAAAACCAAAACCCTACCCTGCAGGCCTCAGTGTTTCAGCCTCCTTCGGCTTGGTGTGAGGTGTGTGAAGTGTGAGCTGTTTTCTCCTTCCAACATCTTCATCAATCCAAAAGGTGTACACACAAGTGCTGCCAGGGGATGTTCTGAAGGACAGGACTGGGAGAACAAGGCAGTGAGTAGAGAAAGAGAAGCATGGGCAGTTCACCCACCACTGCTCCTGTTGGCATCACAGCAGGGAGAACCTGCTCATGGCCAGAGCTCATCTTGCTGGGCTGGAGAAAACAGGGACAGGGCTCAGTTTGGTGACATTTTTCCTCTCCAAGAAGCAACTCAAGGCAGTAGGAAGCCACTGGGGCAGGAAGCTGGAGGATGGAAATGCTGAGCAAAGCCACTGGTGCTGCTCCAGAGCCAGGGCAGGTGTCCCAGTGATGAGTAGGAGAAACTGGTTATTCCCTATGAAGCAGAACATGCTGCTTCCAAAAAAAAAAAGAGAGGAAGGATGAAAAGCATCACAGCCCCTTGGCAAGGAAACAGCACAAGGAGCTGCATGTCCCCACGGCCGTGGGGAGCTCACCACACCCAGGTGGGCCCAGTCTGCCCCAACTTCACAGAGCCCCACGAGAAGGCAAAGAGTCAGCACTGGGTTGCACCTCAAGGAAGAAAACACCAACCTCAATCCCAATACTGGCTTGGATAGAGACTAAATAACCCAAAAAAAAGCCCCAAAATTCACGAAGGAAACCTCGCCCCGAACGCTCTCCATGTGTCTATGAGACACAAGACTCCGTGGCCCCAAGGTGCGCACGGCCCAGCTCGCTCTGAGCAAATCAGGCAACAAAATGCCAACAAGATGTGCTGAGCCACACACAGGGTAAAGAGGGGAAAAAAAAAAAAAAAAGAAGCCCCATCAAAGCCAGGGTTTGCTTCAAGAGTTTCAGCCCCGGTCCCAAGCTGGTGCGAATGGACGCAGCTGCAGAGATGTGGGATATGCTCACTGACACCAGCACAGGTTGGAGCCCATGGTTTGGCTCAAGAAGTCTGGCCAACAATTCACATAGCCCTTTGGAAAGGTGTCACTCCCCTGCTCAGCACTGAGATCACTCCCAAGAGTTGATATGAGTGAGGTTCGGCATCGGGCAACAGGCACTAGTTTGCTTTAAAACAAGCTACAGGATGATCACTCTCCCCCCATCCCACCTTTCACCCTCAGGAAGGGAAAAAGCAGATTACAAACCCACCAGGAAGCAAAGAATCAGTAAAGGAAGTTCTTTCCTCACCCCAACCCAAAAGAAATTTGCAGTGAATAACTGCAAGATTATTGAAGACCCTACAGAAAAGATTTTGGAACCAGCCCCTGCTCTTCACATTGTCTTGGATTAAAAATCCAAAAGTAAGAGGAAATAAACCCCAACCCAAACTGAGAAACATCCTGAAACAGGTAACATAAATAAATTATAAATAGGTCTCCTTTAACTACAGCTCCTCAAAAAGCAAAACATGGTCTGTGCCGTGGACAGCTCCGGAACGTGGCACTGCTTTCCAAGACTTTGGGAATGGATCTTACAGGAGCACAGCCCTTGCTGCAGACCCAGCTCCCCGCAGGGAAAGGATGCTGCAGGGCTGGGATTGCAGGATCCTTCCTCTTTTGGGAGCCACCATGCCATGTTCTGCATCCTCACCAGAAACAAATGCCAGAAAAATGCCAAAAATTCCAATTTTCCTGCCTGAACACCATTTTCTAAGCCAGATTTTTGTTTTTCCTTGCAGGTGATAAATCTCCCACCCCAAATGAAAGCTCCAACACTAAACCTCCCAGGTGCAAACACTGTGTGTGAGGTGCAGGTGCTAAAGGTGTGAAGGAGTTGGTGCAATCCCAGTTCTTGGGCAATTCCCTTGGCTGATCGAAACACACAACGAAGGGCCAACTTTAATCCCTCAACGCTTGTAAAATTCCCCACTGTGGGGACACCCAGAAGGGCCTTGGAAAGCAGCAGCACAGTGCTGTGTGATCCCCACCCCTCCCAGCTGATGCTGCTGCCAAGGAAGGAAGGAATCCAGCTGGGATTAAACAGGATGGGTGTTGTGCATAGCTACTGGTGTCAGATCACACCGTGCCCCTGCTCACTGAGGGTGATTTGCTCTTTGGGCACAAAGAGCCAAATGACCAGGCTGGCACGAGGACCTGTGGGTGCAGCCTTGGGAAAGGCTCCTGTGATCCCTAGGAATTCCCACCAGAACTGAGTGAAGAGCTCATGGAGACAAAATAAACCCATTTTGAAATCGAAGGCGATCGTCTCTTGAGAAAGAGCTGGTTACCTCCCGCTGCGTAGGGATATCTCTGGGCCACCCTGCCCCACGGACTAAGAGATCCTGGTTGGAACTTTGCTGGAATTGGGCAAACCAAACTGGCTCGGCTGCTGTTGGCTTCAAGGTCAGCTGGGGAACCAAAGGGCTGGAGCACGTGCATGGCTGTCTGACCACCACACAAAGTACCGGAGAAACTTGGGTCATGGAGCTACCAAAGAGAAATAAAA
>NW_008666904.1:7822-14534 GCF_000695815.1 Acanthisitta chloris | reverse complement strand
GCTGCCGCCCGCCGGGCCCAGCAGGTGCCACAGCACGGCCAGCACCTTCTGCTCCACCGCGCCGGGTCTGCGGGGGTACAGCTCCGACACCAGCTCTGCGAGAGACAAAACCCGCCGTTAAAACACAGCTCCAGCGCGAGGCGAGGCTCCGAGAGGCGTTTCAAGCACTTAAATTATCTCCGGCAGCAGCTGCTGAACACAACAGCTTCGTGTTGCTCCCGTGAAACCACCAGATTTCCCTCCCATCACTCCTTTTAGCCTCTCCCTGGACTGTACACAATGGCACTGATGCTGCTGATGTTTTAAGGTTATGGAAAATTGTAACAAAGTGAAAGAAATAAAGGGGGGTTTAGGGCTTTTTATTTTTGTTAGGATTCTCATAAAGTACTTAAATCATTTCAAACTGCTGGTGAAGCATTGTGTTCCATCATCAGTGCTCCCACAAAACCGCCAGGTTTCCCTACTATCACTCCTTTTGACTCTTCCAAGATTTTACACAGTGGCACTGGTGCTGCTGATAGTTACAACTGTCCATTAAACAAAAAACAGTGAAAAAAACAAAGGAGGTTTTAGGGGTTTTTTTGAGTTAGGATTCTTATATAAGGACTTATATTGCCCACAGTGTAACCTCTGGAATTCACAATTTCCCCTCCAGCCCAGAAATATGCAGCAGTTTAAGGAATAAAGTTGCCTTGTACTGTAATTAATTAACTAAACATATATATTTACATGTGTACATATAAATACATTATATATAACATAGATGTCTATAATACAGATGTAAATACCTATATATACACACTTATATGCATATATATCTCTACTATATATGTAAATACATATAATCTATAGGGCCATAGAATACCCAGAGCTGTAAGGGATCCACAAGGATCATCCAGTCCAACTTTGGCCCTTGCACAGAGTATATATGGAATATAAATATATAAAAGCTGAAGCATTTTCCCTGCTTGGACGATTACCTCTCAGAATGCTTTAGGCTGGAAAAGACCTTCAAGCATGAATTAAGCATTTCATTTGCAAAGGTTTCCCTTTCTGCCACAATAGACTCTTTGGATCTATAACACAAATGACTCCCTAAAATCCCTGCAAGAGAGGAACTGTTTCAGGGCTGGTGACTAACACCCTCAGAAAGCATAAATTTAGGGATACTTCCAGAACAGACTGTGCATTGTGTTATTTAGTTCCATTTCCCACAGAACTACTCTGAAAGGAAGCCAAAACACATGTTTGCTTCAAACAGATTGCTCATAAAGACATTCCTTGTTTACCTAAAAGATGGAAATTCAGCCCCACTCAAGGAATTCCTCCCTGTGAGGGTGGTGAGGCACTGGCAGAGGTTGCTCAGAGAAGCTCCATCCCTGGGAGTGTTCCAGGCCAGGTTGGACAGGGCTTGGAGCAACCTGGGCTGGTGGAAGGTGTCCCTGCCCATGGCTAGGGTGGGACTGAATGAGCTTTAAGGTACTTCCAACCCAAGCCAGTCTGAGAGTCCCAGCAAGAGGGAATGAGCATTGGGAGAGGAAATACTAAAATAAAATTATTACAAACTTAAGGTATTTAAATTAAACCCCTTAGATATTTATATATATTTATACATTCCAGGTATTTATATATCTTCCACCTGACTAAATAATAATCATCATCACCCTTTGCTTTGTCAGCAACAGCTTCAATTTACATTAGAGGGGTGAAATGTGACAACGGCTGCATCATTAATGCCCACAATCTGCTAAGACAGAAGGGAAGATTTATAGCCACACCCTCCTGCAATTAATTTCCCTAATTAGGATGTTCCCCAGACAAGCATGCAAAGCCAGCCCCACCTCACCTGCCAGCTTTTCTGTCATGTCCTGCTTTGCTTTCCCATTCAGGAACTGAGCCTTTGTGCAGAAGGGCTGGAGAAGCAGAGAGTTGTCTAAATGCAAAGAACAAAACATGTTAACATTCTTAAATGGAAAATTAAACCACATGGAAATAAACACAATATGGAAAAAATGTAAATAAGAACCCTATTTATGATACAGTAACTCCAAAGATCACACTGATAGATTTAAAGGCATAAAAACATATTCCTAATAGAATCTCAGATTGGTTTGGGTTGCAAGAACCTTAAAGATCATCCAGTCCCACCCCCTGCCATGGGCAGGGACACTGCCACTAGCTCAGGTTGCTCCAAGCCCCATCCAACCTGGCCTGGAACACTCCCAGGGATGGAGCAGCTACAGCTGCTCTGGGCAACCTGTGCCAGTGCTTGGGAACCTTCCCCACAGAAACCACCTGCTCTGGAAAAACAACCAAACCACCTCCTGACAAAATATTAAGATGACTTGTGTGGCTTGAAGAGTGTAGAATAAACTCTATGATATGTTACACAGTGACATAATTCTATGACACTCTTGGTAAGGGTAACACTTTCAATTTAGAATTGTTACAATTAAAACTGTTTCAAATTGAGAGAGGAAACTACTTACCTAAGTGTTGACATAGAGCCTGGATAACATTTGTGGCAGCTGCATAAATCCCTGGATTTTTGGAGTTGAGGTTGTTGTCTACCATGGCAGGAATTAACATGTTGATGACAGGGGCTAAGTTGTCCTTCAGCAGTGGAATCATCTTGTGCATGGTCTCCAAAGCCACCTGGTTCACCTTACTGTTGGAGTCGTGTAAGCGAGATTTGAAGGCTTCAAAGATCTGGAAAAGCACCCAAACAGCAGCCATGGAATTAGCAATTCCTGTGAGAGGTGGGAAGGACATCTTGGCAAAAGATGGCTCTGATAGCTCCAGGAGGGCTGGAATGAGATAGTCTTTGATATCCCTTCCAATCCAATCTGGCAGACATGGCTCTGTTTAGCAGAGAGTGTTTGAAAGGTTTCAAACCATTCCCATCAATGGACAATAGTTTCTAAGTGAAAACT
This sequence comes from Acanthisitta chloris, assembly GCF_000695815.1. Lineage (NCBI taxonomy): Eukaryota > Metazoa > Chordata > Aves > Passeriformes > Acanthisittidae > Acanthisitta > Acanthisitta chloris. Next base: position 11,601 of record NW_008666904.1, on the reverse strand, counting down.
TCCAGCTTTTCCATCTTATTCACTTCCTTTACTCCCTTTGCTACTCACACAGACCTCCCCTCAATACTCTCTGTTAATCATTCTTAGAGAGAGCCAAGATTTTCACCAGAAAACTGTGACCCAACTGTAAATGCTTTTGAAATCCAACCTTTTCCCAGAGTTACCTTCACAATGTTTGCAACCACCAGGCCTGGATTGCTCTCGGTGTCCGCCAGCAGCTGCTTGATGCCATTAATTCGCTCACGGAAGTCTTTGGCATTCAGCAAAGCAATAATATCCCTGACATATTCCTCACTCTCCAGGGCACTCCGAGGGGCTGCTTTCCTTGGGACTTCACAGGATTCTCTGGTGTCCCTGAGGGGAAGGCAATTGCTGTTCAGTGAGCACTGAAACAAGGTGGAACAGGAGCCTCATCCCAGATAACTTCTCACCATGTAAGTCCAAGTATCAGAAGGAAACAAAACCTTTCACTTTAAACACGGTGATTTAAAAATAAATACATCACCTAATGGTAACTGTTGTTCCTGAAGTCTCACATCCATTTTGCTCCAAAAGCAGATGGGGATGTGACCAGGAACAGCTAGGAACTTTCCCCACATCAATGGGTGAATAAACACCCCCAAAGGGTCAAAAAACCACCCCCGAACTTAGAGTGTTTTAATTCTTTATTCCCCAAGTACTCCAAAGACTGATCCCAGGCTCAGTGGCACCTCAGCCACACACCATGCTGAGGTGGAAACTAACAACTCTTCTAAGAGTATTGAGAAGAAATTTTCTGTGGCATCTGATCTTTTCAGAGTCATGAAAAGAATTATGAAACCTGTGGGATCATTTCTTTGTTCAGGTAAGTATTTACAGAGCAGTCCAGAGTCACTAGCTCAGTCCTAATTCCTGAACAAAAATCTTGGATGGAGAATGGAATAAGTAATCAAAATTCATCATCAAATGTGGAACTAGTTGTTATTTTGTATTGTGGAGGGTGTGGTAAAGAAATCTGCTCCTGAACAGACACACTGCAGTCACAGACCCCCTGAACTCTGTATTCTTGGATGCAGTTTCTGGCTTGCTTTAAATTTGGGAGTGTTTCTTTTCCAGTTCATAAAATTCCATACTGTGAATTCCAAGTGGGTTGTGTACTGGATGTATTTCATAGCCAGTTGATAGACAAATTACATTCAAAATGCACAAAGCCATTTTGAAATTACCAGTCACCTATTTAAGAGTTTATTTGGGACTTAGCAAGTTTTCCTTCAGGTACGTTTACTGTCTGCAGCCCTGTGTGGATGTTTCTATACTTCCTGGGTAACAATGAAGGTCATTACCTGTCAGGGACATTGAGAGTATCTCTGGAAGTGGATGATGACCTTAGATGTCCCACACTGCCAGTCTGGGAACGTCTCCCTTTTGCTGAGGGTGTGTCTAATGGCATCTCCCCCAGGCCCTGCAAAAAGGTACAACGTTAATTCACATGTAATTAACATGGCTGATCAGTCCTGCACTGCTGAGACCTGTCAAAGGTGTCTGACAGTTGTGCCTGCAGAGCAGCACAGTACCTGTCATCCATGTGTGTGTGGGGAGTACAGGTGAGCCCAGGTTAGCCACCAAGCAGCACTTGCCCTGCTGCAGTCACCTGCTCACCTGTTCTCCTCTGACACACTCCTCCCATTCACTAGGGACATGTGATGCCCCATAGGATGCCTTCCCCATTCACTAGGGACATCTGAGGGCCACTAGGACACCTTCCCCATTCACTAGGGACATCCAAGGGCCCTAGGACACCTTTCCCTGTCCCAGCTGCTAACAAAGAGCTTCTGCACACACCTTCGCCCGTAGGCTGCCAACAATTTCCTTGATGTAAGGCAAATCCTTGGCTGGCACATACTTCTTCAGGGTTCTATCAAAGTCAGGGTGAGCCATCATGCTGAAGAGCATCCTCCGACCATAGTATCTGCAGGGGAGCAGAGCATGACATCCTCAGCCACAAACAGGGATGTGCTTTAGGACTTGTCATTAGAGTTGTCCTTCCAAAATAGAAAGGTGCAGGAAGATCATGTCTAGGGAAGAGAATGGAGCTGGGTAAGGGTCTGGAGCACAAGGAGCAGCCGAAGGTGCTGTGGGGGCTCAGCCTGGAGAAAAGGAGGCTCAGGGGGACCTTCGGCTCTTTGCAACTCTCTGACAGGAGATGCAGCCAGGTGGGGTCAGGCAGACCCAGGGAGCAAGGGACAGGACAAGGGGAAATGGTCTCAAGTTGTGCCGGGGAGGTTCAGGTTGGATAATGGGAAACATTTCCACATGGAAAGGGCTGTCCAGGCCAGGCACAGCTGCCCAGGGCAGTGGTGGAGTCACCATCCCTAGAAGTGTTAAAAAATCATGTGGATGGGGCAGTTGAGGACATGGTTTAGTGGTAAACATGGTTGTGATGCTGGGCTGATGGTTGCACTTGATCTTAGACGTCTTTTCCAACCTGGAAAGTCAAGCACAGCTCCCAGCCCCCTGCAATGTGCTTATCCTAAAACGCACTCACCGTGTCTGCTGGGAGCTGTCCTGGGCAAACCTGGCTGTGGCCGGGAGAAGCCGATCAGCCACAGGTTTGGACCCGGCCAGGATGCGCTTGGGGCCCATGCGCTCCACGATGTCGGACAGGTGCTGCGCCGTGCACCTCCTCACAGCTGAGTGCAGGTGGCTGAGAGTACAAACAGCTGTCAGGGCAACTCAGGAAGGAGCTAAACAGAGTATTCACCTGCTCTACCAAACAGAGAATCACAGAGTCCCAGACTGGTTTGGGTTAAAAGGACCTTAAAGCTCATCCCATCCCACCCCCTGCCATGGGCCAGGACACCTTACCCTCCAAGCCTCATGTGATCTAGTCGGGAACACTTCCAGGGATGGGGCAGCTGTCGCAAGGTTGCTATTTGTCTTTCAGATTAAAGTTCAGCTAATTCATGACTTAAATCCCAAGGATGATTTCTACCCTTCAGTTTAAAGTCCAGTGCAGAACAGCTGTCTGGAGACAGAATCTATATATTCCCCAAGAACCAACTTCCCAGGAAACAAAGAGGAAAGAAAACATTTTGAATCGCGACTAAATGTGAGGATTTAAAGCTGTGCAGGAAGTCTAAGGAGTGATTTGTGATGTAGCATCTACAATACATCATGAAGAGCAATGTAGCCTGTGAAATGTCACCCAAGTGGTGGCAGAGAAGAGATTAAGCACAGGTGGGTTCATCTGGCTCACATGCTGCAACACTCACGGCTTAAGTACTGAACAGTGCATGTGGATAAAAGAGGAAAACAGACTCAACAGGGCAAGGGGAAGAAGGGAATTAACTCTGCTTCAGCCTGAGGGGAGCTGGAGGTCAGGATCAAAACAGCAGCCAGAAATGGAAGCTCATGTCTGAGGGACTGCAGAAGGCAATGGCCACCATTGCTGCAAAGGCAATTAAAAGGCAGACACAAAGGCTGTTAACCAGCTCAGCCTAGAGAGGAACAGGAAACCATCCAAGAGAGCTGCAGCTAGAGAACTGTAAGTTGTAAATCAGCTTTGTAAACAGAGCAGTGCTGAAGCCTGGGCAAGACAGGCATTGCTTGCAAAGGCAATGAAGACTGGGAATGCTGTGAGCTTTACCATGCAAAACAAAGCAGCAGCTCCCTAAGGGTAATAGAGTAACAGCAAATGAAATTACTGAAGTGGTGCAAAACGACCAGAAAACACCAAGCTCCAAAATCTACAGCAAACTTCTCACATAAGGTACAGAAACGAAAAGAGGGACTTTATTCTA
>NW_008666904.1:3395-7798 GCF_000695815.1 Acanthisitta chloris | reverse complement strand
GAGCTGTGACCTAACTGTATCTTCATATTTCTGTCTATTGTACTCTACTTTTTTTAAAAAGCCTATATTTGATCAATTTACTCTAAGCACAAGTTATTTACTATTAAAGTCTACATAGGAATTACCTTTGCCCTCCATTTAGAAGAGAACAAAGAGCACGTGCTGGAGTCACATTATTAACCATGGCCTTCAGTGCCTTGTCTACCTCTTCCCTTATGAAAGTGTTGGATTCCCCAGCCTTGTGCAAAAGGACTTTTACTGCATTATCTAGTTCTTGATCCATGCTCTTTTTCAGGTGGGTGAACAAATCCCCTAAACACACCACAGCAGCTCGAGAAACACCTGAGCGTAAATTCTTGACCTGCATACAGGAAAAAACCCAAAAATCAATGAAAAATGGTGAGAAAATAGACCGTAAAATAAATAAAGCTTCATGTTTTCCCCTCGTCATTTTTAAGTAACATTAAAAGCAACTGTGAAATGTATTTCCAGCTTGATTCACAATGGGTAAGAATTAAGTTACTCATAAAACCATTATGAAGTTACAATCTATGTTTTCAGTCTGTTAGTCTCAGCTCACCCTTGTGAGAGTGTCCAACAGAGGAAAACTCACCACAAGTGAACATAACAATTCACTTCAGAGAGCTATAAAATACATATATACACACTTAGAGCGACTGGGATATTCTGATAGGAAAATTTAACCTCTTGAGCCACAGCCAAACTTGTTTCGTGGAGCTTTGCAGTGAGAACAGGAGCATGGTAGGCAGACAAGCACCTGACAGAGTTCAAGCCTTCAATTTTCTTCTCCCTGTGTGCAAATAAAGAGATTTAAATTCCAACCATTAGCAAATTTTCATGAAAATATTAAAATGTGGAATTCTAAGAAGTCAAATACCAAATAAATTAGACTGTTAAGTGAAGCAATGGCAAATAATCATAGAATAATTGAATGGGTTGGGTTGGAAGGGACCTTAAGGGTCATCTCATTCCACCCCCTGCCATGGGCAGGGACACCTTCCACCAGCCCAGATTGCTCCAAGCCCCATCCAACTTGGCCTGGAACACTCCCAGGGAAGACGCAGCCACAGTTGCTCTGGGCAACCTGTGCCAGTGCCTCAGCACCCTCACAGGGAAGAAATAATGGAGAAAATTCTTTCCAAGTGAGTCCTTTTACTGCAGGAATATTTGAGCACCCCAGGCTCTCAGGCCTGTTACTCAGCTCTGCTCTCAGCCTGCACTGGTGGCAACTAAAGAATCTCTTCCCTTCCCCAAGTTAAAAGGCAGCAGCACTGTAACCATACTGCACAGTCAGGAAGCACCAAGGACGTGCTTCTGTTCCTCAGAAAGCACCAAAAAGGTGTTGGTGTGTCCTCTCCAGAGCAGTGCTGAAGCTCAGATATCTCTCAAGTCCTTGAAAGTTCAGTTACTAACCCTCATTTACAACAGTTACAGTTTAATCTCAAATTGGACTGAAAGGAGCATTTTCCCCACCTATCACTTGCACCTCCCTGTTTGTGACGTTCTGTCCCTTTTGGTGCATTTTCTAGGTACGTCACCCACAAAGCTTTACCCCAGCACCCACCAGTCCTCGTCAGCCAGGAGCAGCAGAGCCTCTGCAAGTGCCGCGTCGGGCCTGGCCAAGGGCTGCAGCTCCGCGGGGTCCAGCGCCTCGGGGCTGTGTGTCACCGTGGGGCTCTGCTTCTGGGGCCGGCCCCGAGCCCCTGGGGACACCTCTGCACAGCCTGGGGGGACAGGGAACAGGGCTGAGGGACACCAGCACTCACAGGAACCAAAGAAGAGACGTTTGAGGTGTAGATTGCTGCTGGTGGTGTTCAAGAGGCAGAGAATCACTGAATGGTTTTGAGTCTAGTTGAGATTAGATTAGAAAATAAGCAGTGACAAATAATCATAGAATCCCAGAACGGTTTGAGGGGGAAGGACCTTAAAAGTCATCTCATCACACCCTCTGCCATGGGCAGGGACACCTTCCACCAGCCCAGGTTGCTCCAAACCCCATCCAACCTGGCCCTGGAACATTCCTAGGGATGGAGCAGCCACAGCTGCTCTGGGCAACCTGTGCCAGTGCCTCACCACCCTCACAGCCAGGAATTCCTTCCCAATATCCCACCTGTCCCTGCCCTCTGGCAGTGGTCTGTGTCCTGTCCCTCCAGGCCCTTGTCCCAAGTCCCTCTGCAGCTCTCTTGGAGCTCCTTTAGGCACTTCCACTAGCCCAGGCTGTCCAAGCCCCCTGGCCTAGAACACTCTCAGGGCTGGGGCAGTTTCCATCATTCAGCATTTCACTCATGTAAATTAATTCTTTTGCAAACAATTGCCACTTTAAAAAGTCACAAGTACAAATATAGTTGTTTTTTAATCTAATGTCACAAAAATGGGTTGTTTAATGTAAAAACAGATACACAATGTGCTAAAACACAACAACCTCAACCTCAAAGACTCACTTGAGGGATTCTGGACATCTCTGAGCACCATCAGTATGAGCTTCTGTTCTGAAAAACTTCCTAGTGAATTTTTAAAGGCATCTCGGTGCCAAAATGTACCCAAAATGGGTTTTGGGGAGAGAAGGGAGTCATTTTGCCATTGATTAATTTTCTCATTTAAGCTGCTGAAGAAATGAAACCCCTCTGGTATTTCAAACATCTTCCTAACACCTTATAGCTGAAAAATGATGAATTGAATCCCTAATAATGAAGTAACTCTCCTCCACCCCCACAGGACTAATGTTCCAGAGCTCCTCAGGACTGTCCATTGCACAAATAAATGCTATTTTGGGGCTGTCCCACTCCACTTGCCCAGATACTTAAGCAGTTTGCTGTCCCAGCTCACCAGAATCTAGCAAGAGTGAACACTTGGACCTCTTCAAACTGGATGTTCTTCTCAAGGAAGGATTCAAGGCCACATTCTCTAAGGACAAAGAGCCATTCCTTGGTGATGTTAATATATCTCCACAGATATTTAACTCTAGAAAAGCAAATGTCCAAATTACAACAACAGATCAGTAAAAAATAGTATTTTCAGTCCTAATTTGTCTTTTTAACTACAGGCTTTCAAATATTTCCCATGACACTTAATTTTTGCATTATATGACTAAACTTTTATAGTTTAATTGATAAACTTACATAGTTTAATCAGCATGAAATCAATTCTAGTTTCACTAAAGGGTCATTATTTGTTGCAATTATCAGCAAATCTCCATTTCAGCAGCATTTAACAGTGAATATTAATTCCTCACTTTCTACTGTCAGTCTCTCTGGTTCACTCGTACTCAGTCTAAGCCTTTGCCAAAGGCTTTCTTCCTTTCCTTCCAGGTCTTTGAGTTCCTGATGCTCTTTATGGCTTTGTTCTTTTTCTTCTTTTCTCTTCCTCCTCAGTTTATCCTGAGCAGATTTCGACATGGTCACTTTTACCTGCAAAAAAGTCATGCACAAGTTACCCAATAACTCATTCCCCAGTGCCCGATGTTGGCTCAGGTCAGCATGGAAATGCAGTACTCTCACCAGTGGGGTCTGACCCTGATCTCTCACATGTTTCGGACACTTTTTACTCCTCAAGAAAACTCAGCAACATTTAACACATCCCAACATTTGCTCCTTGGAATTTGATCCCTCCAAGGATTTCTATCTTCAGTGGAAATCAGAAAATCAAGGCACTTTTTACCATTAACTTCAAGTTTTACTCATCTTAAAATGTGATTTTAAAGGCTTTATTGCAATTTCTCATTGCAATTTTTTAAGCATTTGCATCAGAATTCACTCAGATAAATCTTGCTCTGTGTTTTAACAGACATAAATAGTATTTACCAAACAGGGAACCAGATATTCAGACAGGTTTTTCTCAGGAGCTGGACAAGACCCAGCCAATCCCTCCTTGCACATCTGCATGTGCAGTGGGGGTCAGGGAGGATGTTTCCCAGCTCCACTCTCTCCTGCAGCCCTTCTCCCGGAGTTTTGAGCTAGATGGGAAGCTTCTGACATGGCAATTTGCCATAATCCAACATCCAGGTGGATCCAAAGGGAAAATCAGGGAGCAGCAACTTGATGGCTTTGGGTGTTTCAATCACACTCTTGTTGCCATGACACAGGGACAGCACCAGTGTGTCCAGCTGGATTCACACCCAGCAAACAGGATGAGATGGCACCCAAGTCCTGCAGTTCTTACCAGTCTTTCATTCTCAGCATGGAAATGGGAAGCACCATTGTGCTGGAAGCTTCTCCCACAGATCCCTGAGGGTGGCTCAGTCTCCTCCCTGACAGCCTGGGCATCTCCATTGGCCACACAGGGCATGGACTGGCTGTGTGCTCGTGCAGGAGGGCTCCCAAACACACCTGAAAGGCACAGCAGAGAATACCACAATGGGTGGAGTGGGAAAGGGCTTTGAAGCT
>NW_008666904.1:2550-3382 GCF_000695815.1 Acanthisitta chloris | reverse complement strand
GGAATGCCATGAATCAAACACTGTATCCAGAAACTACAATTGTTTCAAGCTTAGTTCTTTGCATCCCATTGAAACTGACAGTTTGATAGTTCACAATCCAAAACATTGTATGGAGTTTAAGGCACATTTTCCCTCACTTGAGTAACTCAGTGAGGCACAGGAGCTAATTTGAGTCCTGTAGTACCTTTACCAGCGATGACAACAGTGTCTCCAGACAGGGCACTGGGTGACAGGAGATCCACATCATCCATCGGTGCAAATCCACATGGTGACTCTGCGGGGCCTGAAGGAGTGAAAATCACACAGTGGGCATGATGTTGTTTGTGCTTTGGGACATGTTTTATTCCTCTGAAGTGTCATCATTCATCTGAATTGTATCACTTTCCTGAACAAGTGTATTGTCCAGTTACCAAAGTTAACAGGATTTACTCCACACTCATATGAAGTGTCCTCATATCATACTGACATGAGCCCAATGGAGCCAGGCTGGGAGAGCTAGGGGTGCTCACCTGGAGGAAAGAAGCTCCATGGAGACCTCAGAGCCCCTTCCAGTGCCTAAAGGGGCTCCAAGAGAGCTGCAGAGGGACTTGGGACAAGGGTCTGGAGGGACAGGACACAGAGAACAGCTTCCCACTGCCAGAGGACAGGGACAGGTGGGATATTGGGAAGGAATTCCTGGCTGTGAGGGTGGTGAGGCACTGGCACAGGTTGGACAGAGCAGTTGTGGCTGCTCCATCCCTGGGAGTGTTCCAGGCCAAGTTGGATGGGGGTTGGAGCAACGTGGGCTGGTGGGAGGTGTCCCTGCCCATAGCAGAGGGTGGGACTGGATGGG
>NW_008666904.1:0-2503 GCF_000695815.1 Acanthisitta chloris | reverse complement strand
GACTGGATGGGTTTTAAGGTCCTTCCAGCCCAGCCCACCCTGGGATTCTGTGCTGTTACCAGCAGGCTGTCAGCCCCTCCTAGCAGGGCCAGTGCTGGGCCTGATTAACTGGCTCGATGAGCAAAACAAATGTGCTGCTCATTATTTTACACTGAAGGTCAACTCCTTACAAAAGTCTTTTCATCCAAGGAATGCAGAATCCTTAACCACAGCAGGTACAACTATGGACGGGCAGGATTTGCTCCCTGATTATGCTGTGCCTTGGAAAATCCCTTTGCTAATCCACCCTGTGGGCACAGCTCCCTCCATTGTTTTCCTCCATCCAACTGAATCCAAACTGATCAAACATAAATGATCAGAAAAAACTGGTTTCTGCCTGTTAGAAATCTGCAGTTTCCTGTACCTCACTGCAACAGCAGTCACCTCAGCGAAGCAAGTGTGTATTGACAAGCAAAATACCTGTGCTGGACTGATGTCCTGCCACGTTTGGGTCTCTGGGCCTTGCTGGAGACACTCCTGCAGGCTGGGGCTTGCTGCCAAGAAGAGGGAAGGTGTCTGACCTGTTCAAATAAACATAAGGTACAATTCTGGTCAGAGCACAGCTAAAAACACTCTGTAGCAAGGGCAACTGCAGAGTTCAGATTCTCAGTGCACAAATATTTCCACAAATGCTTACACGGAGTAGAAAAAGAACTCAGTAGGAATTATTTGATAAGCAGGTCTGTTACGAAGAGGAGCATAAAGACAACCCCCAAATGGAAACCTTACACTAGGAATAAATTCAGGATACACTCATGAAGTAAGGAAAAAAGATATTCTGAACTGGAAAATTTGCCGAATTCCTCAAAACCTTTTTTATTTCATTAACAAATAGTTTATGTTGCTCATAACCAGCTGGGTCATTGCTCTTTGCAATCAGAGCAGCAAGTGTCATCACACAATTTCTACTTAGAAGTTCTCTGTGAAGGCTTTTTAAACTAACAATTATCTGTCACTAATGAAATGGTAACAGTTCCTGATTCACAGTAACAAATATCCACATTGTCTTCTCCTTATGACAACACCCAACCCATTCCTTCTTCAGTTTCCAGCCTACAATAAGCCAACCTTATCCTTCCTCTTAGCTCATTCTCCTTCCTCACCTGTTCAGCTCCAGGTCATGTACCCTCTATGGCAGGTTAAAGCCTTCATCAAATATTTACTACCCTGGCAGTGTCTCCCTGCCCTGGGCTACTCCAGCTGCACAGGCAACTCCTTCATCTTAAAAGCCACAAAATACTAGGATAATATAAAGCAACTCTTGTGGGTTTTAGATAGGAAAATAATCCACATAGAAAAACCACATATTAAGCAAAGAAATAGTATATAAAAATATATTATTCAATGTTCTGTTGAACTAAGAGCAGCAGGGGCTGCATGAGGGTTCCAAGCTGAGGTAACACTCACATCACTCTCCTCCTGTGGGGCACAGAGGCCACGGGGGAGGTTGGTGATTCCTGGCTGTAAATGCCACTCTCCGTGCAGGACGTGGTGCTCGTGGAAGCTCCAAGGGAGGGAGAGTCCCCACAAGGATCAGCTCTCACAGCACACTCAAGGCTCTCCAGCTCTGCAAAGTTGCTGCTTAGCTTTGCCCTTTTCTTAGCTGCACTGTTCCTCAGTGACCTGAGGGAATTCTGCATCTAAACAGGAGGGAAGGGACATGTTTTAGCACTGCACAGGGAAAAGCTTTGTGAGGAAACAAAGAGCATGTTCTGAGCGCTGAGTTCAATTCACAGGAGAACACAAGTCCCTGCTGGACAGTTGTGACCACACTCACACAGGTTCTGCATGATACAACAATCTCTTTCATTATGTCACTTCACAAGAACAACGATCCTGCAGGCAAATGCAGCTTCATGAGGATGCTGTGTCCTGGCTTCACCTTTCCACCAGGACAGGCGCATCAGCTGCTCTTATCCTGTTTAACAGAACACAGGAAGGGTTTGGGGACTGCCAGCACACACAGGGACCCCTCAAGCAACACAGAATCACAGAGACACGGAATGGTTTGGGTTGGGAGAGATCTTAAAGCTCATCTCATCCCACCCCCTGCTATGGGCAGGGACACCTTCCACCAGCCCAGGTTGCTCCAAGCCCCATCCAGCCTGGCCTGGAACACTCCCAGAGATGGAGCAGCACTGTTACAAGTGTGTTATACTCCATTCAGACCCACCTCTTCCTGGTCCACCTCCTCAGCATCAACGTGCAGCTTGGCCAGCTCTGCTGCCAGCTTCCTGTCCACCTCCCGGGGCCAGGTGTCCTGGGGGCCCAGGCCCGGGCGCGGGGGGCTGTGCCCCCCGGGGATGGGGAGCACGAGCCTGGCTGTGCTCAGGGCCCCCAGGGGGACTGTGTGCCGTGCCAGGCACGGCCTCTGCACGCTCTGCTGCTCCAGCTGCCTCTGCCCTGGGGACACACACAGGGGTCAGGCTCTGCAGGGGGACAGCACCACACAAACTCCATATCT
>NW_008666903.1:2617-7157 GCF_000695815.1 Acanthisitta chloris | reverse complement strand
TGAGTTGGGCATTCTGGACCTCATCCAGGTGCGTCCCTACAGGGCCCAGCCCCACCCCGACACTTGTCAGCTGCATTTCATGCCTGTGACAGCCCTGTGACAGCCCTTCTGGAAGGCCTGAGAAGCCTCTCCGGGGCTGCAGTGGGGAGGGGGAGATGTGGGGGGAAGGAAGGGGGCAGTGTGGTGGGGAGGGGTGGCCAGTGTGCCCTCTGAGCCCATACATAGCTGGAAGCCGCAGGGGAAAAGCCAACCCAAATGGATGACTAAAAAGCAGAACCATAGAATCATTTAGGGTGGAAACGGCCCTTAGGAACATCGAGTCCAACCTAGAATCATGGAATCTGTATTTGGAAGGGACATTGGGGTTATCTGGTTCAGCCTTTCTGGGCAAAGCACAGGCTAGACAAGGCCCAACACTCTAGCCAGATGCATCTGAAAAGTGTCCAGTGTTGGGGAATCCCCCACTTGCTCTGAAAGACTAATCAAGTGGATGAGTGTTTTCTTATAAAAAACTTTGCTATTGCATCTAATTGGAATCTTCCCAAGAGGAACTTGTACTCATCACCCTGTGCCTTTCCATGTGGCTCCTTGTGCAAAGGGAGTTTCCAGCTTTTTAGCCACCCTTTAAGCACCAGAACATGGGGAGAAGGTCTACCTTGAGCCTCCTTTTCTCCAGGCTGAGCCCCACCCAGGTCCCTCAGCTGCTCCTGCTGCTCCAGCCCCTTCCCCAGCTCCGTTCCATTCCATGGACATGCTCCAGCCCCTCAATGTCTTGTGAGGGTCCCAGAGCTGCCCCCAGGACTGGAAGTGCCTCAGCAGTGCCAGCACAGGGGACAGCCATGGGGCTGTGGCCACACCGTGGCTGGTACAATCTAGGGGCCATTGGCCTTCTGGCCCACCTGGGCACACCTGGGATCATGCTCACCTGTTGTCACTAGCACCCCAGGGCCTTTTCCAGCTTTCCAGCCCCTCTGCCCCACACCATGGGGCTGGTGTGATCATCTTGCCTGGTCTCTGTGCTGACCATCCCTTCTGCCACCCCAGGTGTTTGTGGAGACGCTGGACAAGTGCTTTGAGAATGTCTGTGAGCTGGACCTCATCTTCCACATGGACAAGGTGGGTGGTGACTCTGAGCTGCTCCAGAGCCTGTGTGCTCCTGCAGGCTGGAGCCAGCCAGGAGAGCATGAGGACCTCGAGGTCAATTCGGGGAGAGAGGGATTGAGATCCTGGTGGGAAGTTATCAGCCTGGGAGCTTTGTAAACACCTCACATGGTGTTCCTGCGAGGAGATACCCGAGTGCTAGGCTGCTCCAAGCCCAGAGGTGAACTGTGCCCAGCTGTGGTGACTGCTGCTGGTGCCGGGTGACAGGGACCTGTGCTCCACAACTGGCACTGGTGGAACTGGGAGGGCTCTGGCACGGTGCCGGAGTGTTCTGCCTCTGCTCCGAGCTGTGACATCCCTTGTGAATCTTGTTAACGTTTTACTACGGCTGCAAGGAGAAAAGTGAAGGAAAAATGGGAGTGTTTGGACTTCAAAGTGCTGGGTAAACTTTGGTTTGAGCTACGGCTTGTAATGTCTTGAGCAGGTCTGAGTTTCTGGGTGGAGACCCATCACTTTTTATGTCTCCTCGATGGGACTGAAGATAGCTGGAAATAGGTAGCTGGGAATAATAGGCTTGGAACAGGGAGAGGCTTGGCTGAGTGTGCTGGACTTGCATTGCTGTTCATCAAAGGTTTCTTGCTTTGCTGAAGACAAAACACTCAAAAGAGACTCAACAAAAAAGAGCAGTGGGAAAAACGGAGTGAAATGTTCCCTTTCTGTTGATGATTCCAACTCAGGAACTGGCAGTGAAGGAGGGTGAGCAGGTCTGGGGGTCTCAGGGAAGGAAGTGAGCAGGACTGAGGGTCACAGGGAAGGGATTGAGCAGGACTGGGGGTCACAGGGATGGGGAGTGAGCAGGACTGGGAGGACACTCTTACCAGGTGCTGAGGTCAGGCTTTGGTTTCACTGTTTGCCCGGCAGTGAACTTTCTGAAATGCCAATGTGATTATCTTGTCAGCAATTGTGTTTATCAGAGGAAGCAAAGGAGGAAGGAGGGAGGAGCAGCTGCAGGAGAAATGGTGGCAGCAGTCCAGATCACCTCTGCCCACAGCTGGGGTTGGATGCACTCACAGGTGCTGACTGGTGTGCCCAGGACCTGGCAGCCTTACTCTCAGCCTTACACACAGTTTTACGTTCAGCTTACACTGAGCCTTACAGCCAGCCTTTAGCCCCCAGGCAGGGCAGACCACCCCACTCCCTGTCAGCTTTGCCAGCAGCAATGGAGTCACCCTTCCTCTGACCTCTCCTGCCTGAAAGGATGTTCTCAGGAGACAGGAATCAGGGGTTTCTGATAGGGAAGACCCCAGCTCAGTCACCCCCATCTCTTCCAGCCTTGTTTACTTCTTGTCCTGTGCTCGCGCTGCTTCCCAGCCTTGACTTGAGTCCTTGGCAACTATCAGTTGGTCCTCCTGTCTCTTTCTATATCTGGCATGTGTTTATTTCTTGGATGTGCCTGTATTTCTTGTGCTTCCAGGAGCTTAGTCACAGAGGGACAGTGTTTGGGGTGGTGGGAATGTGCTGGTGTGTCCTGCTGGGCCCTAGTTGTGCCGCTTGGATGCTGTGAGCAATCCCTCTGGGCAGGGGCTGGCTGTGAGTGTCCCCCTGGGCAGGGGCTTGCTGGGATTCAGGTGCAGCTTTGGCTGTGTCTTGTGATTCCTCTCTTTGTCTTAAGATCCACCTTGCACTCACTACCTGCAGCACAGGGGCTGTAGAACCAGAGCTGCTGCAGGATGGGGATGGATGGGGACATAGGTCAGGCACCAGTGGTGACAGTGCTTTTAGCTGTTGGCTTTGGGAGCCCCAGCCCTAGAGCTGCAGGGGCTCCCTGTCACTTGGGGAGGCTCAGGGTGGGTTTTCCCAGGTCCTGGTCATGCGTTCCACCTTGGAGGGGAGCGTGAGCAGCTGCAGAGTCCCGGAGGGGGAGTGATTACTCAGGAAGTGCTGTGCTTTGGCTTGGAAAACAAAGCTTGCTTGGGATTTTTGCCCCGCTGGGTTTGGGCCAACTTGGACTGAAGCCAGGTCTTGAAGGAGCATTTTCTGATGTTCCCAGATGCTCTTGGGCTGTAGGAGCTGCTCTCTCTGGTTGGCATGGTGTGTGCTGGGGCTGGGCTGCAGGATGGGGGTCTCAGGGCTGTGGGGTCCTGGGAGCTGCTCTGTTACCCAAGGCTCGCCCCATGCTGTGCTGATCCCAACCACCTCACTGCTCCAGGGGCTGTTGGAGCAGAATGGAACCTGTGGGGAACCTCGAGGGGATCACCTCGATCTCGCACGGAGCTGGGATTCCGCCTTGGAGCATGTTGTCTCATCATCTTTATTCTTCCCAGCATTGCCCTGGCAGCCTTTACCACATGGTGTTTATAAGTGCAGCCAGCAATCATGAAGCCATAAAACAATCTCATAACCTGACCGTGCTCCTGGGAAGTAACAGGGACCCATAGATCCATTATCTGTGCTGGGAGCTCGTTGGGAGCTGCTGACTGCGCAGGGAACTCCAGACTGAGCCAGGCACTGGAGCCAAGGAGGAGTCACAGTTGAGGATGGTCTTGGCCTGGCTGCCACCCCGGGGCTGTTTGGGACTTCTGGGGTTGCAACTCACAAGTTGCCCTTTGGCCCTTTCCCTGTCATGACTCTGTTGTACCACCAGCCCCCCGGCTGTTCATACTTGGACCCAGGGCACCCTAGGGAAGGAGCAGACTCGCATGACAGTTCTGTGCATTTTCTGTGCACTGGAGGTGTCAGAGATAAAGCAGCCAAGCTGTGCCAGTGGGATGGGTTGGATCTGGCCATTCCAGGGTCTTCCCTGTGCCTGGTGGTCCAGTGAGTGCTGTTACAGAGGATAAATGGGGCTGCAGGACTGTCTCTGTGCCAAGGACTGTGGGCTCGCTCTCCAGGCAGCTGAGCAGGGACAGGGCTGAATTTGTGTCCCTCAGGGAAGTGCTGGTCCCTGACACACTTTCAGCCTGTGCTGCAGCTGCTGCCGGGCTGGGGTCAGGCTCTCAGCTTTCCCTTCCCTCCCTGCCCCCCTGACAGGTCCACCACATCCTGCAGGAGATGGTGATTGGTGGGATGGTGCTGGAGACCAACATGAATGAGATTGTGGCACAGGTGGAGGCCCAGAGCAAACTGGAGAAGGCAGAGGTGAGTGGTGACGCTGTGGCTCTGGCCAGTGGGGGCTGACGGATCCCGGGCTGGGGTGGGGGTCAGCCCATGGGATCTGGGGTGGGCATGAGGGGTATCTGAGGTATCCCTGGTCTCAGGGTGGGGCTGGGGATATCCCTGCCCAGTGGTGCAGGAGCATGGAGAGCTGCCTGAGTGTGGAAGTGGCTCTTCCCATCAAGGCTAATGATCTGAAGCAGTAAAAGGTTTATTGCCCGGTTGCACTGGCACTGGGAGGATGTGGCTGGGAGGGGCTGTGGGGGCCCGTGGGGCCGGGGTAGTG
>NW_008666903.1:2116-2468 GCF_000695815.1 Acanthisitta chloris | reverse complement strand
CCCTCTGTCCCCAGGGAGGCCTCTCGGCTGCTCCTTCCCGCGCTGTGTCGGCGGTGAAGAACATCAATCTGCCTGAGATCCCCCGCAACATCAACATTGGGGACATCAACATCAAAGTGCCCAACCTGTCGCAGTTCATGTGAGCTGGGGGCCGCCTCGGCTCCTCCCGGGGCTCTGCCTGTGTGTGCCAGGGCTGGCCAAGGGCAGGGAGCAGTGCCGGGGCTCAGAGAATGGGATGGCCATCGCTTGCCCTGGACCTGGGCTCGGTTCTGCTCTCTGATCCCCCAACAAGGAGGGTGCCCTTCTTTCCCCTCCCTCCCTGTGAATGTGCAGCCTCTCCTCACCGTGAGGA
>NW_008666903.1:710-1992 GCF_000695815.1 Acanthisitta chloris | reverse complement strand
GTGGGATTTCCAGTGATAAAAGTGTGCCTGTAGCTAACTGTTCCTGTAGGAGCTGCAGTTTGTCACCTCCATCCTCCTGGACATGGCTGTCCCCTACCCTGGTCCTGTTCACTGGGATGGCCCCCAGCCGGGTTGGGGTCACTCATGGGAGCTGCTGTGCCAGCATGGGGGGGTTCTGCCGGAGCAGAGATGCAGCAGGGACAGGAGCCAGGTGAGCTGGTACCCAGCACTGGGGGATGAGCAGGTGGCAGCTCACAGTGTCGGGCCTGGCTGGGGCTGCTGGAGCGTGTTCCTGTGTTCCTGTGTCCCAATAAACCACCCTTGAACCTGTGTCTGTGTGTGCTGTGTGTGCTGCTGGCCTGAGACCCCCTGGGAGGGTGTTGGGGGGCTCTGTGCAGCTCTCCTAGGGTGGCTGGAGCCCTAGGGGGCTGGTGGCTGGTGGAGGTCCAGGAGGTGGGTGGGGTGCTCAGGACAGGGTCCCTGGCTGCACCCTCTGCTCCTGGAGCAGGTGGAAGGAGTGTGATGGACCTACTTGGGCTGACAGCAGTGTCAGGGGGCTTTGGGCGTTTGGTGGCAGGTCACCCCCTGCCAGCATTCCTACCCTCTCCCTGAGCATCCAGACTGGGCAGCCACGAGCCCTGATGGCTGGTGGGTGTGTGGGGACTGTGGGGCTGGGGTTCCCTGAGGCTGGGAGAAGCAGGACTGGTCGTGGCGGTCACAGTGACCCTGCGGGGCTCCTCCAGTCATGTGCCCCATTACCTCTGGCTCAACTGCTTCTCCATCTGGCCACCAGCCCCTGGGCTGATCAGAGGCCCTTCCTCTTGCTCCCCAGCTGTGCTCTGGGCTCTGCCTCCACTTCCCCTGGCAAGGAAACCGTGACTCTGCCTGGAAGGAATTTTCCTGCTGTTTCCCCTCCCTGCAGCTTAACCATTCCCCAACTGGCCACGAGCCACGCCGGAGTTCCTGGAGGTCAAGGAGCTGGGCAACCTGCTGCGTCGTTTTCTCTGCCATCCCTCCTCCTCCTTCTCCTCTTCCTCCCGTTGGTGCCAGAGCAGGCGGTGAAGGGTGCAGGTGAGTGGTGCCCAGGCCGTGTCCTGGGGCTGGGGTTTGGGGTCTGGCAGTGCTGAAAATGCTCTGGCTCACACTGTAGCTCAGCGAGGTGCTGTGTCCCGTTCTGTGCCAGGCCGGGGGCATGGGGAGCTGGGGGTTGGCTGCCATGGGCTGTGCCTGTGTCCGGCCCCATGCCACAGCACCCCCCCGCTGGTGTAGGTGTTGCCGTCCA
>NW_008666903.1:388-608 GCF_000695815.1 Acanthisitta chloris | reverse complement strand
GGACCGTGCAGGGGCTGGTGGAGCCCTTCTGTTGGTCCTGGCTGCTCCCTCTCCCCGAGGCCATGATGGTCAAGCCCCTGGCGCCCGTTTTCCCGCCCGGGGGCTGCAGCCCTGACCCCGGTGGCAGTGGATTGTGTGGGAGCTGTGAGCACCCAGCGCTGGCAGTGATGCTGCATCGTGCCCCGAGGGGCCGTGGTGAGTCACAGATCCCTCCTACAGC
>NW_008666903.1:0-342 GCF_000695815.1 Acanthisitta chloris | reverse complement strand
CCTGCTTCGGGTCTCAGTGCATCCCCTCCAAGTTGCCTGCCTGGTTGGGAGATGGGAGTTGAGACTGGATCCTGGGGATGGCTCCCAGTTCCTGGCCCATTGCCCACCTCAGACGGGCTGTGCTGTGGCACCCGTGGGTAACAGGTTTTCTGGGCTATGCTGGGGTTTGCTTGCTGGAGTGTGTTCCCAAATCCAGGCCCCCTCCCCTGTGCCTCGGGCGCTGCACGCGGGGACCGGGGCGTTGCTGACTCCATGCCGCCAGGGCAGGGGTTGCCAGGTGGTATGGGGCACGGGGGGCTGCTGTCTCCGGGATGAGTGTCCTGACCAGGGCTGGTGTGAGGG
>NW_008666902.1:0-24626 GCF_000695815.1 Acanthisitta chloris | reverse complement strand
ATATAATGTCTAAAAATGTTTACCTTTAAAATGTTCCTTCCACCTCTTAGTACTTGGATTTGAGATAAAATACCTGTTGGCATTTTACCTTTTCAAATAGTTATTCAGTAGTTTTGTAACCAGAGGAGGCTGCAAATGCGCAATTACTCCTAGTAGTGGACATGCTGCAGCTTTGCTTACTCTTTTCTCAGATGTTCATACAAACTGGATTTTGCCCTGTTTCCTCAGTCTCTCAGATTTTCTCACCATGGGCTTTTATGTCCATTCTTGCAGCTCTTTTGTTTCATTAATAAGATGTTTAAGGAGAGTCTTGACATAGCATTTGTGCCATGGTCTAGTTGGTATGAAGGTGTTAGGTAATAAGTTGGATTCAATGATCTCAGAGGTCTTTTCCAACCTTAATGATTCCGTGATTCTGTAATCAGATTGCTTTGGTTTATAATGCTTGCACTATGCTGAGTGATCCACTGCTGTACATACAGGTGTATTAAGCTTGTTGTTATTATTGATATTTTTTCTTTTAATTTTTCTGGACACCAACTACTTTTTCATAACCTTGCAATAAACCTCTTTCTTTCAGGTTTTCCCTAGGAGATGCTCGCAGGCCACTCCACGAAACTGCAGTACTGGTGGAAGACATTGTCCATACTCAGCTGATAAATTTGGTAGGAACATAACTGGTAAAATAGTCTTGACTCTAAAGCTCATCCCAACCACATGACAGTTGCATGATCAAATGACTAATAACAGATTTTCTTGCAGATAGAGAGTATGCCCTTTGCTTGTGGTTAGGTACTGTGCGTGTAGGATATCTGTAGCCCCTCCTCACTCTGGGAATAAAGTTGATGGGGTTTTATGTTAAAAACTTGCAGTTGTTGAAAAGAAAAGAACTGACTATTCATCTAAAGATTTCCTTGCTATTTTTTTAATATTCTAGTTAATGCATTATTTGCTTAGGATTTATATTTTAATAGTCCTACTATTTATTGTGATTTCTGTCAAAATATAATGCAGAAATATTGAATATTTGAATATATTGAAAGGCAATGGAAGTGTTGTATAAATGAGGCCGGTTTGAATCTCCTCTGTCAGAAGCAGCTGTAAAGTTGAACCTCTCCATAGTTTTTAATTAAAATTCAACAACATCTCTTAAGAAATCAGTGATGGTATTTTACACTGTGGCACTAATTTGCCATCTGACATTTTGCATCGAAAAGTGTACTCTGGCATGTCTCCTGCAGGTTGGTAAGCATAACAAGTGTGGTTTTCTTATTATAGTGATTTTTTTAAAAGACATACATATGGCACTGGGGGCATGGTTAGTGGTGGTCTTTGCAGTGCTTGTTTAGTCGTTGGACTTCATGATCTTAAAGGTCTTTTCCAACCTAAATGGTCCCATGATTCAAATAAGATTACTGGCATGTATGGGTATGAACATTATATGGAACTAATGTATATAGACAATACTAAAACATATTGTAACTACTATTTACACCTGATGAGTCCCTGGATCACCTAGAGCTTTGTGCTGCAAGTTCCTGAATCTCTGTAATCAGCCCTTTTTGCAATCAGTTGGGTTTTTAAATTTCAAGCCACATTCTGGTACTACATTAACTAGAACTAAAATCTGGTGTAAAATGACAAAATTCAGAATGCAGCACAGCACATATTATAAATATGTGCATATATAATATATATTTTATATGTATTTCTATATATTTATACATATAATACATATATATATCTTAGTAGTAATACACCATAAACTTCCCCTTGCCCACAGTTTGCCTGCAGATGAGTGTTTTCCTTCAGCTTTGCACATAATCCAGCAACCCTTCCATAGTTTCCTGCACCTCAGCAAATGCCTTGGCATCCCTTCCAGCTCCAGGCAGTTTCTTTCTGCACATACCTCCACAGCCCAACAACATATCCCTGTCTCTGCAGTCTCCTGGCATCTTTGTGGATTCTTTCCTTATTACACTCCTCTTGGTCTGTCCTGAATGTGCCCCGTAGCTTCTTGGAGGGGGCAACATCTCTCCCCTCTCCACAGGTTTCCCACTGGTTAAACATGCTGCTCCAGGCATATATTTGTAATTCTTATCCCAGCTTTAATTCTGACAAAGCAACATTTTCCCTTTTTTAATGACCCCTGTAATTTATGCAAACCGATGGCTGCGGCTTCCCTCTTCCTTCAGCGTTAATGCAGTGAAGTCTGTGCTGTTACATCCTGCCGAGGCTTAGCTGAACTGAGCTTTACATCAAACCCTGCATTTGAGGAAGTGCAACCTGTGGCCATGTGGTCTGTGCACTTTAATCAAAGCCTGGCACTTACTCGGGGGCTGGCCATGGCCTGGGGTTAACCCTGCGTGGGGTGTAGGGCCATGTAGGATTTCCTGACAGAAGGAAGAATGGGAATGGAGCAGCAGATAAACAGCTTTTCTAACCTTTGCCCTCCCAGCCCAAGACAGCACTTTATTTCTGAGGAAGTGAAAGTATCTTTAATAGCTCATTGCTTTGACCTCTGACACCGACATGCCGGAACTCTTGAATCAGGAGCATTTTACATGTTCTGGACTTCTGATAGGGAATTTCGCACATTTGTCATCCTTAACTGCACATCCCTATTGAGCTGTTCCATGTCGTTATATGAAATTTTCACCTTAGAGGTAGGTGTATGTGTGGGTATTTACCCAGCATTAGAAAAATGCTGGTTTTGTAATCGAAGCTGACTGCAGATGTAGATTTATTGCTTACCACCCAGATTTTGTCATATTATTCATGTTAATGGACTGAGCAGTTCTCACTATGTAATTTAATGATTTCTTCTCAAAATTCCTGTCCATTTTGCCATCCATAATGCATATATAAGGCTAAACTGTAGGAATTACTTTTATGCCTGCAATAAATGTGGCATGTTGCATACATCTTTCATAGTAAACAGTTGTAAGAAGAGCTTGGACTTGTTGATTAAGTCCAGGTTTGAGCTTCTGAATTAAAAAATAAGTTGCCGACATGATTACCTTTGATTGGTTGACTTCTGATATCTTGCAGGTTTATAGCTCCAGCTTCCTATTTTCAGAGTTGATCTGAACTCTATTAAATCAGGGTCTGGTTTGGACAGATTTATACAGCCCTCATTCAAACCACTATATACTTCATCAAGTCCGGCTGCTGCAGCAGATGACTGCACTAACAAGGCAAATTCTTGGAAAGCAGACTTTTAAGAGTCTGCATCACATTTTATGATCATTTTTTGGGTTGTATTTTGGACAATATGTATGCTGCTTTACATTAAGAGAAATTTCACTAAAAGTATATAGTAATGTGTAGAAGGAAATGAGTATCTCCAGAGGAAGATTCGTGTCATCCTAAAATTACTTTCTGAGTTGATGAGCTGTATCTCTCAAGGAATTTATTTTCCCAGCTGATTAATAAAGGGGTCCTTTGACAGCTAGCTGGGCTTTGAATATCTAGGAGGTACATCTGAAAGTTGAGAGATAAATTCCATCCAGTTTATCTCAGAATGCTAACCTGAGTTTGAATTTTCAATGCATATATTGTTATTACAATAGCTGTTTTGTTATTTGCACATCAAGCAATAGAAAAACCAGAGAAACCTCACCCTAGAATGAGAAAGTTCCGTACACTTTTTGTTCAAGCAAATGTATTTGAAAATCACAATGAACTTAAGTTTTAATTTGAAATCAAATTCACTGTTGACTGATAGTGTTTGTTTAGTAACTGATCTACATGTTCATTTCTAGGTATGCGTTTAAGGCATTTATAGATGCCTTTTTGCTATTCCTAAAACTGTTTTTATTTATGTTTGCTAAGACTAGAGGTTCCAGTCAATATTATATTCTTCTTTATGGTCAAGCACAAGTATACAAGGAAAATTGTGGCACAAAAAAGGTTCAACAGGGAATGCAAAAAGGTGTTAGTCAGAAGGGGACAAGTCCTTAAACTACCATGTGAAGTAGAAGGAGGCCTCTTTTAGTTCATGCTTTCATCACATCCCATACAGTCTGCATGTAAAATAAGAAGGTTTTCAAGCATCATCTTCTGTAATAATCTATTAATACATATTCAGACCCTTAGAAGAGGAACTCAAAGATCCTGCTTTAGGACTTTGTAATAAATTGAATAAGAATTTTTCTTGGTTATCAAACTAAGAGGTTTGGCATCAAAATAGCTGAAGTCTTGTACATAAATAAATGGATGTCAAAGCATCTGGAAATTTTTTCATATTGCATTTAAGAAAGAGGAAAAGTCGCTCCTCACCTTCACTAACTCTCTCCAGAATTTTTATCATGCTGGGCTGGATCATAAGAAAATATAGTATTGTTAGACTGATATTAAAAACTAAATATGATTAGTACCTTCTCTCAATATGGCTATAGCTTCTTGTTCTTTCTTCAGATGCCATGCTCAAAGGAAATAGACAATAAGATGATGATGTACTACCTAAATCAAAAAGATGGTTAAGGAATTACCTTCCTGGTGCTGAGAATGTATCAGCTGGTCATTTGTTATGAGAATGCAGTACCTGCAGTTTATTCTCTAGGCATGCTGACTACAGCAATGGTAGCGTAGATGGCTGTTTTCACAGAATCTGGTTCTTCAGTGTAGCACTAGATTTGAGCTTTGGACCTTTGCATTATGTTATGAAGGTGTTGAATAGCTTCTGGGAAGAGATTAGGTTTGTTTTTACAAGGTGAAAGATATTTTAGCAGTAGCACAGGGTTCAGTAAGGGAATGTGAGAAATTACACATATGCACACCAAAAATACAGATGTGCTTATAAACACACGGGACTCTTTGAGAGTGGCTGCACATTGCAACAGCCTTGGACTGCAGCCTTTAGATGTTTTATCCTCTCTAATTCTTTGTAGTGCGATAAGTCATTGTGGATACTGTCATGAATGATAGAATTCAGGTTAATAGATTTGTGGTTTGCTCCCTGTCAGCTGATGTGTGCCTGCTGGAAGATGGACTCTGAACTCCTCAACTGATATCAAATTATTTAAGTCAAAACCACTTATTTGGCTTTTTTTTAGAATGCAGTAGTGTCAAAGGAGCTTCAGTTGCCCAGAATCATGTTTTACATCGTATCTGTTGGGATTTTTTTATCATTTGCTTTTATCTTCCTATGGAAGAATTTAGTTTCATATAACTTGGCTGCTACCTAAATCTTATTAACATTCCACCCTTGCTTTCTTTGTAGAAACATGGTTTAGGTGCCCTGTTACATATATACATATATAAATACAGATAATTTTATTTTTCTGGTTTATTACTTTTGGAAAATAACTGTTTCTTACACAGATAATGCAGCTAATTCAGAATCAATCCTTTGGTCTCAACCAAGGCACAGAACACAGGGCAACAGGTGAATAGTTATACTGGAATACACAGATTATATTAAATTGTGTCAGTAATTCACAAGTAGAACACTTACAGTGAGATGCAGAGATTCAGCAGTATGCCAAGTCCTGAGTAAATCCATAGTAAATCCCTCCTGTGGAGTAAATTGCATTTTTAGTAAGGACGTTAGTATTACTAAAAGGAAATTTTAGTAAGGACTTTAGTTGTGGCAAACAACTACCCAAGTTGTTTGCCACAACAAGGAAAAAGAATGGTTGAAAATACAGAACAAGCATAGGGATAGGTTTACTGACACAAAATACTTAGTACTTCATTATGATCAGCTTGAATTTTATGGTTTCAAAGGTCTGTAAATTTTTTGGATCAACGTGATGTACCTTCTTCGCTTCCCATCCTTATTCCTGCAGCTGTTAACCATTTCATTGCAGTTTAAAACAAAAGGAGGAGGAAAAACTCACCTTTGCTTGCCCATCCAGAGAAAAGGACTAGGACAATGGGAAAGGACAGTGGGAAAAGCAGAAACAAGGGTAGGGCTTTCACAGTCCTTTTTACAGCCTGATCTTGCAGGTATTTTTTAAAAACCAAATCCCACTCACTATCTGTTCACAAACTGGGTTAGTTATTTCAATGTATGTAACCTCATACAGTTCCAGGTTTGCTTACTGCATTTTTGAACTGTGAGGCTTGTAACCTTTATATACATAACTGTATAATTTCTGAAATTCCTTTTAAAAAGGACAGGATTGAAAACAGCTTGTTCATAAACAGAAATTGCCCACTGATAAAACCCAACAATGTGAAGCACTGTTCCCTCTCGATCCCAAAGTTATATGCAACTGTCACTTATGCCACCCCAGTAACAGGAAAAGTCCTTGTTTTATGAGTCTATTTTAGAACAGTAATAAAGTTTCCTGTGCAGGACATTAATTAGAGGGTTATCAAAATAAGACAAACTAATATAATTTGTGATTGTACAAAATAAAGGAAGTCAGGGGTACCATAGGGACCTAGTGAATCACAGGATGGAAATAATCTTCTGGCTAACTAAACATTCAGACTTTGTACTAAGTCACAGGGTGTATATACAGCTCGGCAAACCGGAACACGCTGTGTGTTTACATGGATGGGATAAAGGGAGTTCACAAAAACCATCTGGGAAAAATCCTTCCACTATTCATTTTGTTCCTACTGTAGAGTCAATTAAACAACACATAGGCATTTGCAGCAAACACATGGCACACCTGCCCTGGAAAAAATCAAACTGGGGAATAAGTCTGTAATGCACAAAATTCCCTGGGTACCAGCACTGTGCACTCGTTTGCATTTCCCATGTGTGATGGAAAAGGAGAGATGGGACTTGGTCTCTAGGAAGTGGTTGTTAATTGTTCTCTGTGCATCTGCGGCCTTTAAATGTGGTCAATATTTAGATCTATATGATAGATTGATATGGTATTTTATATGAAAAGTCATGTCTTGAATTTTTGAGTTTTCTTCTTTTAACATTAGCTGTCTCTTGTTCACCATATTCAGAACTATTATTATTTATTCAGACCTAAAACACAGAATCTACTTCAGGAGCTGAATCAGGAGTCCCGGTTAGGAACTCTGAACTCTCTCTGCTTTCTCTTAAGATGAAGTGTTTGATGACTTACTTGGACAGAAGAGTTTTTTCCATGTATCTTTCTGCAGTGTTGAAATGCTATGATACAGAACTGCTGCTTTTTGCCTGCTCATTCCGAGATGCTGCTCGGCATCCAGTAGTGAAAAGACTAAGACACTGTTATTAAGAACCCTAATTTATCAAAACAGAAGGAAATTAAGAATTATGCCCTCATAACTGTAGCAATGTGTTCAGTAGTGAAGAAAAAGTATCCAAACTGTTGACTAGGTGGAATGGAAAAACCCAAAGTGTTCGATAGTTAAAGGTAGGCTTGCAGTACATATCAAATATAGAGAATGAAGGTGGTGCAGGCAGCTGTAATCCCAGTATTTCTTGAATTTCTGTATCAGTTTGGGCCTTTAATAGCAATGTCATTGATTTATGTGTGTTGTACATGTATGCAAATATATGTGTCTGTATGTACAGGGCTGTTTTTTCCACCCTTCACACATCAGATTCCTGTTTAGGCTGTTAAGCAAGAGGAATGAAGTATGTATGAAATTTCACTCATGGGGGCTTTGGAATCTATGGCATTCTTAAATATATATGTACTCAATTCCCTTGGCTTCTGGGGCTTTTATGAATCAACTGAAAAGCTGATCCCAGCCTGAGTTTCCAAAATACAAATACTTCCTCTCTTTAATTTTTATATATAATATTAGGAGTATAGCACAGATGAACAGCTA
The DNA here is from genome assembly GCF_000695815.1 of Acanthisitta chloris. NCBI lineage: Eukaryota > Metazoa > Chordata > Aves > Passeriformes > Acanthisittidae > Acanthisitta > Acanthisitta chloris. Next base: position 16,895 of record NW_008666902.1, on the reverse strand, counting down.
TTGAAATCTTGGATGAGCTGAGGTGAGCGGAGACATTCAGCATACAGATGCAGTGTCCAGGCTGTTTGGCTACTTCTAAAGGTGTCACTTCCTAACAAATCAAAAACTTTAAAATTTCAAGAGTATTCATTAGAATTTTATTGCTTATTATAAAGCATTCTGGTAAGTCAATGTTCTGATCATGATTTTGAAAATCATAATTACACCTTGAGCTCCAGAAGTCAAATAGAAAACTGGTGTTCAAGGTTTCATTCTTTCTTTAACTTGTTTGTATGGTGTAAATTGAATATTATGAGTATATGAACATGTGTGTAAAGTCCGTATCTGTATGAAAAGACTCATCTTGCCTAGGATTCTGATTCTGACAGCAATTAGTAAATTTAAGGAAAACAATGAGAACTTTTTCAATGGTATGCAGCACACAGATATTTGATACGGAAGATGGGCTTCAAGTAAACTTTCAAAAGCATCTGCATGTCCTTGAAATCAGCTCCAGAATCCAATTAACAATGCGGGGGTGAATGATTATTTTTATCATCTTACTTGCTTTGTTTAAAATAATTGTCTGACATGATAACCATCAGTGCCTGATCGAGGGTAACATTCGTTTTTCTTTTTCACTGTGATTCTGAGTGTATTCACCTGGACAAATATAAAGGCAAACAAACATTTTTCTAAAGCTGAGTAATGATACCAGATCATCTTTTGTGTCACAAGAGGTAAATGGCCACTTCTAGAATGTGACTCTTCATGTACTAAAGTAGTTATTTAACATTCTGGCCATGCATTTAAAATTTGGACTTCTTAAGTGAGGTAAGAGGCATCTCACTTCTATGGCTTCTGGCACAAGCTGTATTTTTTTATATATATTTAGTTTTTCATTGATTCTGACAAAAAAACAAACACCTGTAAGCTTTAAGTTGTGAAAGGCACAAACTGATTTATGAATATCTGTGGTGAAAAGAGAGTAGTGTAAAATTCTGCATGGTCTGTAAGTGTAACTCATAAACCTTAAAGGTCATCTCAGAGTGGTTAACAGAGCAAATTCATTGTAGTTTTTAAATCACCTTATCTGATTTCAAGCAAACCTGATAGTTTCAGAATAACTTTTTTTTAGGAAGATTGGCTTGTTAACGGCGTTATGCAGTTACAAAGAAATGTGGTCACAGCTGCTTCTGGTTTCTCAGCTAATCCACCTGATTGGAAACAACAGGTTTTTCATATTTTTCCATTTCTTACACTGACACCTAGTGTTCAGAGGTCCTGAGTTTCTAATACTGCACTGTTATTAATAGACGGCTGTCGATACTGAAGTTCTTCACCTTTGTCAACATCTTTTATTTCTGTCTTTCGGTACAAGAAGGCAACAACTGAAGGCAAAGGTGTTACCATCAGTCAAAACAATTTTATGTTGGAGATACAAATAGTGTACAACTACTGGAAAACTTGGCAGAAGCCACTTTATTTCTTGAAGCACTGCATAATCTGTTTTCTTAAAATTTAAGTACTTTAGTCTTGGCAAATACAGCTATATTTGTGTCTGTAAGTGTCACCAGCCAACAAAAACAGTGATAAGAGCAGAAACCCTTAGATCAGTATTTATTTAATTGTGGGAGATGTCAATGCTTTTTATTTCTGTGCTCTTTTAGCTTCAAGCCACGAGTTCTACCTGATAGTGTGTTGATGACTGTGCAGTCCTTGAGTGGACAGAAAATAACATACACAAAAACTAGCACAAACAGTCTTTTATCTCAGACTTGCAAATAAGCAGAGCAGAGCAAGTATGGACTGCAACCCATTCCTGACAAAGATGGTAACTGAGAGTAGGATTACTTTCTTTTATACCTGTGATTTTGCAGCATGTTTACAGAAGAAATTTCATCTTTTAAGATAATGTATTACAAATTTTGTGTGACTGAGTCTAAAAGTATCAATGATTTTTATCAATTTTTTTTGTGATAGGTTCCATAGAAAAGTGAAAAATATGAGGAAATGCAGATTTTGATGATTGTTCCCTTTTTCTTTTCATGACTTTTCCAGTAGATGCACCAAAAGGCTGCTTTTCCAGTGCCTCACCACCCTCATAGCAGAGAATTTCTTCCCAATACCTAATTTAAACCTGTCCTCTGTCAGTTTGAAGCCATCCCCCCTTGTCCTATCACTACATAGCCTTATTGCCTGTTTTGCTATATCCTGGGTAAAGGCATTGTACTTCTGTGTGTGTGCATGCCATATTAGATACTGTCCAATAGTTCATATTCCTGTGAACCAGTCAGAGTCTACTTATTGGAGACCAATTATCAGAGACAATAGACAGAAATGTTTCTTGTAGCATACCATTTCTTTGACTTCTTTCAGGTATTTAGATATTAGGAAAAAAATTTTCCCTATGGGGGTGGTGAGGCACTGGTTGCCCAGGGAAGCTGTGGCTGCCCCGTCCCTGGAAATGTTCAAGGCCATGTTGGATGGGGCTTGGAACAACCTGGTCTAGTGGAAGGTGTCCCTGCCCATGGCAGAGGGTTGGAACTATATGATTATGAAGGTCTCTTCTAACCCAAACCAGTTAGTGAGTCTGTGATTTATTTTCAGGGTGAGGTGAATTTGGACCCAGAATGGTGACTTCTGTCTAGTGACAGTAAATGATGCTTTGGGTGATTGGCTCAGATTTAGATGTCTATATTTAGTTAGCTCACTCCCACCTGAGAGATAACTCCCCTGTGACTAAAGCCTTGAAGCAATCCAAAAGAGAAAGGAGGAAAATAGGAACTTCTCTGATGGTAAAAGGAGATGTTAACAGTGTCAAAAGTATCAGAAAAGTCACTGAAAATAAAGACATAGTGAAGGCCCAGGTATCTGGCCAGGAAGAGGCACATAGTGTCCCATATATGAACAGTTATAAGGGATGGGATTTATGAAAAGTCAGCTTGGAGCTGATCCAAGGCAGAGTTAGAAGAGGGGAAGTCTGTGCATTAGCTGAAAACTGCATGGTCTATATTTTTTTATAGATGAAAAGAGAGAAACAAATGGGAAAAGATTTGGAGGGACAAGCTGGATTGAGATACGGTTTCTTTAAAAGAGAGGATAGACTGAAGACATCTGTACACTCTGAGGGAATGTACCAGAGAGCAAAGAAAAATTGAAAACTAAGTAGGCAGGATATGATGCATCTACTGAGGTGGGTCAGAGTTGAGAAAAAGGCTGGAGATTTATACAAGAGAAGTTGCTCAGGAACGAAAACTGAGTGCAGCTTTGTGGAAATGGTTGTTTTCTCTCTTATAAGCAGAAGGATTGTGAAGCTAAAAGAGGAACCCAGTTTGTGACTAAGGTATAAGTAGCCTGAGATTCAGCAAAGAGTTGTTGAAAGAAGAGAAATAAAGGAAGATGAAAACAACCTTGTAGTGGAAAGAGTTTGGAAAAGAATCCCATGACCCTTTCTAAAAATGTTCAATAGCAAGAGAATGGGAATAATTGAAATAAGAGAGGTTTGAAAGAGAAACTGTGACTGCAATGAAGCCTGCAGAAGGTCTGGTCTGGAGAATGAGTTTGGGAAGTAACTTTACAGGACATTAAGTGCTGATGACAGGGAAGTCATCAAGTGGTAGTAAAAGGAGTGAGAGTCAGCAGATGTGTTACTACCAAATTGAATCTCAGATGAGGTCAGAGAAAGTAGGTGGATAATGATGAAACAGGTGGAATGTGGCCACTAGTGTCACCATGAAGGAGAGCATAGGACTAATAAGAAAGGGAGAGACAGATTGTACATTTCAGGGAAGAATTCATGGTAAAAGGGAAAGCCTTGTGACAGTGCTTCTTCTGTGGAAAGCACCATACACATGGAAATGTGAATGCAGGAGGCTTTGCACCATCACATACAGGCAATGATATATTCATATGTACAGATTAATAATGAGCACTTGTTTAGTGATACAAAGTCTGATGCCAGTATGTCAACTTCAATATACTCAGCAGATATTGTTCCTAACAGCCATTCTCACAATGCTCACTAACCACATATTTTATCGTCTCTAATTCTTGAATATATTTTTACATTGTTTGCAATTTTTTCTCTTAACATTGTGCCATCATCATTCCAAATTAAGGAAAAAAATGGGATCACTTTACTGATGAGAAATTAAAGTACAAAGATGACAAAGTGGATTTTCCCCAGGTCATGAAACAAATTAATGGCAGAGCTGAAAAAAGTAGACTAGTTGTAGCTGAGAGGGAAACTGTGCAAAGCTATTTTATATTGACGGTCTGTGTCTCGGTCAATTGGATTTTTATTTGACAGTCCAAAGGTGTAATAACTTTTATTGTAAGAGGAAGAAAAATACATCAAGGCTAATATATAATGGAGGACCTACTAGGGGCATGCATAAATGCATATCCTGTTCCTTGTGTATACAAGCTTAATTGTGTCTCTTTTAATTTTGCTGTTTGATTCAACAGGATTGTCAGGTAATCGTCCTATTGAAAGTACAGAACAGGATAAAATTTCAAATACCTTTGCTAATCTCTTCTGGCTGTTAAAAGAAAAGATTTATTGGTATCAAATTTTATTGCATTCTTAGAATTTAGAGATTGATTGGCTGCTAGTTTAGCTTACTTGTCTCTTCCAGTTAGAAACCCAAACACAGCAGAAGAAAGACATTGCATTGAAGCTGACATGCAACAAGTGAGTGAAAGTTCACTTGGCTTTTTCTCTCTGCACCAGGTGCAAAAGTTGGCTAAAAGTGCTGTGGCAGGCAGTTATTTTAAAGCAGTTTCTAGTTTAGTGTTTTATCAAGCCCAGGAGTGAAATATTCTGCAACTACTGCAGTTTCACAAAGCTGCTATTTAAGGTAGAACTCTGAATTGTTTCACTAATTAAAATGGCCCAGTACAAACATTAATAACCGTTAATGGGGGACTTGTGGGATTTAGGGAGGGTTGTGGATGATATTTTAAAAGTGCATATAATTTCTTTGTTTAATACACGATATCATTGCACTCTCCATATATACCAGATATTCTTGAAATCTTGAAGTGTATCTGTGATTCTCTACATCCCCTTTTATAGATCCTGGAGGAAGTGTTTTCATTTCTGGGGTTAGATGACTTTAACAGTGTCCCAATTAATCAGACTTAATCTGACAGGTTTTTTTTCTTGAGTAGCTGCCCTATTACTGCCTTATAGTATGCTTTAAAATACTAGTTCTCTAAACTGAAGCTTTCTCAGGGTGGAAGGTGGAGGCTCAATGATGACATAAGCTCCAGAAATGTAGAGCTCAAGTGGTTTGCATGAGGGATTGCCAAATAACACAGGTTTGGTTTGTTTTCATTTTATTACACATATTCTCCTCCCCAGATGTCTTGGATTTCTGTGGTACCCCCCCCCGCCTTAGATTCTTGCTCCTGGTAACTAACAAGTTTTATTAGTCATCCCACTAATAGTCAGGTTTTTTTACTCAGCACCTGTTGTCTTCAAAGCGCTTTGCAAAAATAACTGGTTAATCCTCACACTAGTCCTTAATTTCACTGTCATTCCTGTTCACATGTGAAAAGTGAGCTCAATGACGTCCCTAAAATTGTATAATGACTTTGACACCTGTATTAGGACTTTGCCTATTCCATGTCCCCACTATCCAAGCTGATCCTTGGCCTCTCCACGCGCTGAGTTTGTGGCACACCAGTTATAAATTGAGCATTTCCTTTTGGTTAATGACACATTTTTTACCCCGATTGCTCTGGAATTTCCATCCTGAGCTGTGTAGAACTATGCTGGAAGGAGCCTCAAGAGGTCATCTGAGCCATATCTCTGATCTGAACTAATTTTGGCCTTTGTTCAGGAACGCTCTTAAATATATACATATAAGTGTGCGTGTATGCATGTGTGGATATATGTGTATATATACAATTATTGATTGAATCAAGCTCCATTTCTGGAATAATTATGGACAACTTCCTAATCAAAGTTTGATGTAAGCTACCAGCAATTTTTTTGAAATATTTGCTCAGAATATAATGATTGACATTGTGGGAGGTACTGGAACTGTGAAGAAATTTATACTGGGAAGGGCAATGCTAATAAATGCGGTCCCATGCCTCCTGGAAGTATTGCTTCCTTTTTTTTTCTTCTTTTCCATTTCCTTTTTTTCCCTTTTTTAAAAAAAAATTTATTTTTATGGACCTGTAGCAAGAAATCCATTCACTACCTCACTAAGGTGGTGATTTTGCTGCTGTAATAAACTCTCAGCTAGTTTGACTATTCTTGGCCTGTTCATCTGAAAGCTACAACTTCGTGGAAACAGAATGAAATAAAGTGTTCTCTAATATGTCACAAATCATAGTTAAAACTGGAAATCCAGTCTGACACTGTGGTCTTGATTCGTATGGTTTGCCTACCCCTTTTTTGTTTCTGCAAGGCAGTGTATGTATTTGAAGGCTGGAGTTCCAGCCAGGATTTTCAGTCTTAACTGTGAATTTCCTTCCTTTAACAGGTTTAAAGCAAACCTTTCAGATTGCTTCAGTATAGCTTTTAGGACTTGAATTTCCTTTGTGTTCATTTTGGTCCTTTTCCAGTATTTATCCATGCATTTGAAACTCCTTCAAATCTGTGTGTATGGGAACAGTTACAATAGGAGATGGTGGCATTTCTATTATATTCCTGTTAGAGTTGATTCAAATGATGCCTGATTTTCAACTCAAGTACTGCAAGCCTAAAATTCAGGCTCTTGCTCAAGCATTACAGGGTTCATGTCCAGCTCAGAGGTCTCTATAATTACTGTGTCTGGCTGGAAAACAAGAATTCCATTTCCTGAACAATTTAGAGCTTTTGACATTTGCTTTACTCTTTCATCAGAAGAAAACTGAAAGCTTTTTTTAAAAATTGTAAAAATATATTGAGATGATGAGGAATCTCTTCTACCTGGTAGTCTAGTGCATAGGACAACAGCCCTGGAGAGGAAAGGCCAGTTCGAGTTTCTGCTTGCTGACAGAATGTAGATTGGAACCCAAGTGTCCCTTATGCTGAGTGAAATGCCATAAGACTTTTGAACACATCTTTTGATGTTATTATTTCTCTATATGGTCATTGAAATATTGCTCAATACCTACATGCAAAATTGTTTGTTTCAAGGGATATGATTTTTCCAATAGAAAAAATATTTCATTTCAAGGTACTGACCAGTGCCCATGATTAAATTAATAGATTTCACATGTGCCCTTAATCCAAAATAATCCTTAATAGTGATTATTTGTAGTTCAAAAATTCAGCTTACTTTTTATAAATCTTTTCCTTCAGCTATAGCTGCAGGGTCTTGTAAAACCTTGACTGCTTCATGTTTATTCATTTTTAATGGTAATTAATTCATATTAGTGGTGGACTTCATTATTTACAAAAAGTTATTTTAAACATTTTCCAGGTTTAACTCTGGTACATTATTATAGTATGACACCAAATGCAGCAAAGCCTTGTCTGAACAGATTCAGTGTTAGATATAGCTATTGTTAGTCTGATCTAGTGATGGGATAGTGCTTACTCTGATAGTGCTTGCACATAAAGAAGTGTGTTTCTTGAGTTTTCTTCCCACTCCATTTGTTCTCCATAGTTTCGTGTTAGGACAGTTTTTGAAAGGGTCACTATAGAGAAAACTTAATCTGAGTAGTTGAACCTGTTCTGGGTGAACCTGCCTTAGCAGGAGCATTGGACTAGATGAACTCAAGAGGTCCCTTCCAACCCCAACCATTCTGTGATTCTGTGAGTTTAAATCCCAATTAATGTTATTTCTTTAAAAAAAGAAATTCAGTGGATTTGTTGCATCAATGCTACATGCACTCATTTGCATGTTTGAAGTCTGTCACATTTCTCTGCTATATTCTGGTATTGTGGGTTGGTGACCTCCATTAAAAATATTAGGTCAATGTATTCCATTAAAATAAAGTCAATATTGTAAAGTTAATTTTCTTCAATACATTCTTATGATGTCACTTTGTTTAATTCCAGAAAGCAAATACCATCTTCTTCCAAAGTCTTGCTGAATTTCCAATCTATTTTAGTAGCTGAAAAAATGTCCATGCCAGTAGAATTTCTGAAGTTATTGCTATCTATGTTGCATGTTATGTTGTGTGTGTGTCTGTCATTTGCTGTCTCTCATCCTGGACTCTCAGCTTGGTGTGACAACATCCTTCTGGTTTGCATGACTGCATGATGGCCAACACTGCAATTCCATGACCCACCGGTATCAGTAGCATATTGCTGTATGCTACTGCGATAGGAATAATAAACAACTGAATAAATATATAACTAAAATTAATAATTAAATTGAAAAGGGACTTACTGTTTAATTTAACATCTCTGAAGACAGTAGAATTTCAGGTTAAGGACTTCAATTACTCTAGGCCCTTGTTGGAAAGTTTTGGCATAATTGTGGTCCAATATAACTAAGGCATCAAAGCTACTTATAAGACTCTGTATTGCAGGACTATGTGTGATTGAACAGCAGCTCAGAATCTCAGTATTGTAAAGTTTACACCTCACTGTTAAGCAATTTGTGTACAATACGTATTCTTGCAGTTATGAAAAGTTTCATATACCTGTTTTGGGGAGCAGGACTGGGATATTCCTTGTTCATAGATTTAATTAGTTATTTAGCTCTTATGTGCTACTACAGCTCCTACAGACCTTTTTAGGTCATACACACAAAAGATGGGTGAGAGGTATGTCTAGTTGGATTTCCATCTCAAATCATTCTTTATCACACAATTTTGGGGGTGGTTTTTGGGGGTGGTGCTTTTTTAATGAGTGCTTAGGCCCTTTAGCAGTTAATCTTACAAAGACTTAATGTTATACAGAAGTTACAGCTCTGGTGGAGTTCTAGAGGATAGTTAACACAGAGTTTACATTTCATATTCTAAGGAAAATATAGTGCTGTTCCGCCGCCGTATGCCGTGCGTTTTATTAGTGCTGGAGACAGCAGGAGGCTATTTTGTGGAAATGTTTCTGTCACTGTCAGTAGAAACATGCCCGTCTGGTTGAAAAATAGCCTGTGTCTTGCCAGTTCCCTACTTCTAAGAAATTGCAGTAGGAGGATGTTAATCTTAACCTGTCACAACCCATTTAAAATCCAAATTTTTATTAAACTTCCAAATGCTTCAGTAATACATGGATGGGAGATGGGACTGTGTTCTTATGCAAGTGCTGCTACCCTTCTCAGGTGCAGGAAACACTTTAATTAGTGTTTATTAATGTTTAGGAGTTAGATGTGCTGGAACTCCCAACTAGGCTCTGCCAAGGGATGTGAACCCTGTCAGGTAGGCTGGAGTCAACTCAAGAGAACTGGATTGCAGATCTCTTGTCTGTTTTTCTGACTGTAGGAATTGAATGCGTGCAATTTCCAGGAATTGCACGCATTCAAGAAAAGGGTCTATAGCATATTTGCCGTAGCTCTCCCTACCTTTTTACAGGAAAGCTGAACACATTTGGTCTTACAGAGATGCCAAGACCCTTTCTAAGAAGATCTAGTTGCCTTATGGAAAATATAGTTTCTTATATCCTTGGTTATTCTTTAAATATGTATTTGTTTCAGAGGTTTTTCCTGAGTTCCTTTTTGGTGGTTTTTTTTCCCACTTTGCAAGCCTGGGTTGATGGTTACAACCTGTGTTTGGTGAATGGGCTCTTGGAAATGTATTCGGAATTAGATACTTATGTCCTGGTTGACAGGAGAGGGTGTGCATATAGGTGCCTAAATTCCCTCCATGTTCACTTGAGGACTAGTGAGATATTTATAGATATGGGCTAAGTCCTTACGCTGGACAGATGATGGTCTCTGCCCGAGTTGTCTCTCTGGAGGGTTAAAGGAAGATTTTGTTTCCTTCCTTTGCTTAAGTCATCAGAATGAAGGGCTACAGGGTGCACTCCTGGCAAGCATCCCTGGAGTTGTCTGGGAATTTTGGGGGTTTTCCCTTTCTAAGTAGATAATACCTGAATGAGACATTGAAATAATGATGCTCTGCACATAAATCTCATGGTGTAAGACACAAAAAAAATGTTCCTCAACCCTTAACTGTTAGGCCTTAGCTGGTTACCTCCTCTCTGAATCACTGCTACTATTTACTCATGAGCAAATAATGACTTTAAGAACCTTGCTGTTTTATTCCTCCCTGCCAACCAGCATCCAGGCAAGGAAAGCTCATTCCTTGTTGCCAAGAAAGACTTACTTGCTTCATTCATTGCAACAGCGTCTTACTGATGAAATTGGTGTAGACAGAGAAAATTCAGTATGGGATAGGACTGCAGGAATATTCTAGAGATCCAGCATCTGGGAAGTTGTACAATTTAACCAAAGGAAGAAGTTAAGAATTAAGATGCTATCACTACTGTATTTAGTATTTGCTAGAGCCGAGCAGTCAGCATAAAGCTGTCTGAATCCAAGACATTTTTATGCTGTATGTTTTGGTAGTTTTCCACAAGAAGTACTACAGGCAAGCTGGAAAAGATGTGCCATGCCACTGAATTCAAAATGACATTAGAAATTCTTTGCCAAGGTGCTTTTTCTTCACAGCATATCCCTTATGCTATTCCTTAGGTTACTAAGCACAATATTCAGGGAAAACATGCCATCTGGATAGCATTACCTGTAGGATGTGCAGCTTGTATGTATCTTCTGGAGGTTAGCGTCTAATGTTAAACAAAGGAAGCTGATTAAAAACATCTGTAAAACATTTCCATAGTTCAGATTTTATACAGTGGGTATTGAATTACCTTGCACATGACTGCATGTCTGAACAAAAAATAATAAGGTAAATCTTTTCCTTTTATTAAAATTAGTATAATATTAATTTTATAGTTCAACTACATTTAACTGTTTCCCTACTTGGCACTAGAATTTAATGCTGCTGACATCACTATGTATTTTACATGCCACTGAGAAATAATTGTTCATTTATTGATGCAGTATGCTACAATAAGCACATTTTAGGTGCAGTCAAAATATAAACATTAGATCGAACTACAATTTCTTATGTAAAAGTGTGGCATTTATTAAATGCTAAAGGAGAGACTTGCCAGCTAAATGTGTAATGTTTCTGACTATTAAATATATTATGTGGAATAGTTATATAGAATATATAAAATTATTGTAGCACTGCCCACTTAGGTATTATGTTGATTTATGAATTCAGTTAGAGTCCCTAGTAAATGCCAAAATTGCTGATTCTAGGTCAGTATTTATTGGGTTGGTAAATTTTATGGAGAGGAAGGATTTGTGCATCCCAGAACTGACAGAGAAAGGTGTTATTTATGTAATTAGAATGCAATTGTAATTTCAGAGCTGAGCTAAAAACGGTTATATACTTTCTTCATATTCTAAATTACTTTCTAAAATAGCTTATAAAACCCTGTGTATTACAATAGTAAATATTATTTAAAGATCTGAGAGGCTAATGCTCAAGATTTACTGTTCAATATCATAAGCAGAAAATTCTTACCTTTCCACAGTTCCCTGCAACAGACTGACTCCGATGCACATATCAAAACAGAGAGAGGCAAACATTATTCTCTGGGAAAATATTTTGAACTTCAGCAAGTGTTTTGAAAATTTTTATCATTATTGTTTATTGTAAGTGTTCTAAGATTGTGAAAATGAAGTGTTGCTCATAAATGCCATGCAGGCTGAATGGCCAAGGGCGTTCTCATCTCTAACATGCAGCCTCCTACCCAAAGCAGTTTCATCCAGTTTGAGTACTTGGGTTTGTGATGTTTTTACCAAGGTTCATAAAAACTGCAAGTGGAGTAAACAGTATGGTATGCATGTGCAGTTATTTTTATTCAAGGAGACTGTATCAGCATAAAAACATTTTTTAGAACAGCATAACATGAACAGTTTCCATTCCATCAATTAGTGGTCTTATTTGTACCAAGAAGTGTCTGCTATCTTATCAGTGTGCTGAAAAGGCAATGAGGTGTTTTATCACTGGAAAAATAAAGACATGTTGTGCCATGCTAGTGAGATTTACAGAGTTTATCTCACTATCCCTCTTGGGAATGTATGTTTCAGCACTGATAATGTCGCTCATTAAGTGACTGAGAACAAATAATGCTCGTTTTTACCCATGTCTTAAGACAAAATGTCTTGTGATCATTTGTTTTGCTCACTGAAAGCTTAATATTTTTGCCTGTGTTATTGCATGAGGTGTTCAGAGTTGTCTGGTCTCATAGGCTGAGAGAACTGAGGCTGCTGTGGCTGCATGTCCCCAGGTCTGGCCAGTCTCAAGGCTGAGTGTAGATTCCCACTGAACACACACACATGTCCATTGACACAGTCACTCTGCATATACAATGATATACATGGCCAACCTGAAAGATCAACACAGGCAGAGAGCACAAAACTCATGCAAACACAAACAGCATCATTGACTTCATCCTTCCCCACCTTAGTTGATCAGGGTGAGAGGGTGACAGTCGAAAATATATAAATCTGCATGCATACACATATACATATAGAATTATGTAGTTCTTTATATACATGTAGAAATTGATACACATGTACCCCCCATGGAAAGGGGGTTGGAACTAGGTGATTTTTAGTGTCCCTTCCAACTCAAACCATTCTGTGATTCTGTGGCTAAACACTATAGATCAGCTTGGCTTACATTGTCTCATAATTTTGGGAGATTACTGAAACAATAACAGGAGTGTAGGCAGATAATTATTTTCAAAAACAATCGGCAAAGCTGTGATCAGGTAGTTATTGTGTCTTATGACCAAAATTGTCTTGCATTCCTGTCCTGTGAAGAATTTGAAGGAAGTATTTTGGGGTAGGTGAGGAAAAGCAATTTTCAGTAGGTTTGGAACTATATCAGTTCACCAAGTGTGTGTCTCTGCTGTGTAAATGATATTCCCCATCACATGCTGTACTGGATGATTGCTTCAATTGGCGTTTTTATGACCAAAACCAGCAGCCTGGGGCTCCTGTGTCTTTATCACCAACTGTACTATATGAAGTACAAAGCTGCAAAGTTTACTTGACAGTTTGAAGCCAGAGTAATTTACTTGTCTGAGACCTTAATGCAGCTCCTTCCCAGTCCATCATCGCCGTTTGAACAGGAGGGATGTGCTTTAAAGCAGGAATCAGTGACGTTTGCCAGACAGGGCTCCAAACCAAATGCTAGATGAAGAATTGCTGTTGCTGGGTTTGCTTACTTTGTAATTGCAATGCATTGAGGATACTGGAGGAACTGTTTAAGAATGTTGGAACACCTGTGTATGGCACAGCACCTTTATTTTAACAACCCTATAGGTGCTCATGCAGCAAATTATCACCCCAATGCATTCCCTTCATTTTGAGTTGAGTCTTTGCCAAACAAAAGATTCAGCTGATAGAAAGCTGGCTGAGGCACAATTGATTTTGGATTAGAACCCTGAATTTAACAGCATGGGTCAATGGATGCTTTTTTTTTTTTTCTTTAAAGATGCTGTGGTTACAAACCTGTCAAACTGAATTAATTTAGGCCCAAATTTTGTTTGTCAGATCTTTTAGAACTGGACTGGACTATGTCCATGATGTTTTGAAAGTGACTGTGCTCCTTGTCAGGCTGAAAATACTATTAAATACTAATGTCTTTTTTTATGTACATGACTTTCATATAATCATTGAGCTGTGTAGGGGTTGCCTTATTTTTTATTCCCAGGGCATTTTTGTCTGTTTGTTCTTGAACTGTATGCCAGCTATATCACAGATAAATCTTACTGAATATTCTACAGTCATTGCTCAATCTGTTTTTCAAATAAAGCATCGCTTAGAAATAATGACTGCTAATTAAAATGAATAATGCTTTTAATTAAAAATAAAATCTGTGCAGGCCCAAACAGGGTAAAGATATTAGACATATGCCATGCTTCATCCCCACTGCAAGTTATTTTTTTGTACTTTTTTTTGTCCGTCATGAACTTTCCTATTATGTTCTCCCTCCTTCCCATTTCTCCTGTTCATTTCTTCTGGTTTGTTTGACAGTCCGATCACTCAAGGTGCTTGACTGAGTGTCACCTGATGAAAAGACATTGTTTTGTCTCAAAATGCTGCATGAAAATATAAAATTCTCAGATTTTTAATTTTTAAGGTAGTATTTTATGACTTTATTTGTCCTTGAAAGTTATGTATCTTTGTAAGAAGTGAATTATAAAAAAAAGCCACCAACAAAACTATTTGAGCTGTAATGGAGGGTGGAGGCAACTCGCCTGCCTATTGAAGTGCATCTTTCATCATCAGAACAATAGCTGGTTCTTTTCCCTTGTCAACTGACCATCTTTTTTCCTTCCATTAATTAGCTGAAATCTTGAACAATTCATCCTTGGCCTTCCACTGCCTGTTCTGATAATCCCTCAGGATACTTGGGATGTGACAAATCACAAGAAAAGATGTTTCTAATTTTTCTTCCTCTGCTGATGGGAAGGTGCTGTGTCTCCTCCTTATGGAGATAGAACCAATTTCCCCAGGTTTGACCTGAGTTTTTTGATTTATTGCTGTGCAACTGCTCAGTTACCCAGTGCCTATGAGCTGCACTTCACTGTCTGTAGAGAGGAATATTTCTACGTCTTTAAAACCATAAATTTAGAGAAGTGCCATCGTTAAACACTCATGTAGAAGGAGAGACCTAATAGGTTTCTGCCCCAGTCTTGTCATATGTGCCACTTAGATGGCTGCAAAGGGCAGGCAGAAGGAAAGGCATTGCACACATAAGAAAAAACCCGAGCTCATTCCCTTTTCATTTCACATGCCCAGTGCTGCATACAGCTGCCAGGGAGAGCTTTTAGGAGAAGAAATTGTATGAGAAATGCTGTTCGACTTTCCAGCCCTCTGTCTGCTGCAGATGGAAACTTTGTAGATTTTGCTTCTGAATTCCAAAGAATTATCCCCTGGCGTGTGCAAATACAGTTTTTTCATAAGGCAAATCAACCACATCTGGTGACTGATTTTTCTCAGGTATTGCAAAACCCTTTTTATGAGGGCAGCATTTTATTCAGCAGAATAAAGATGTTTATAATTTTTTAAAAATGAATAAATAAGTTTTTTATGCTTACCAAAATGTTTTGGGTTTTTTCCTTAAACAGGGCTAGTAAAGTAGTGACCTATTTCCGCTGCACTTTATCTCAAGTGTTTGAAAGGAATCAAAATCATAGCAAGCAGATCAGACCTGGCCTTAACTTCAGACATCCTTACCTCTGTAGCCTGTGTTTTCAACAGATGACAGATAATCCTTTCTGGGCTGTCAGTTCAGTGATTCATCATACACATCTCTGCGACTAGAGGGGGTGAAGATCTTGAGGAAGTAAAATTGAAGGTAGCAGTAATTTCCAAGAACCCAAGGAAGGTTTTGTGAACTTTCTAACCCGTGCTGGTAAATGGAGGGATTCAGGACATGTGTATCTATGGGTCTCATTTATTTCTGAGTACCAGATTTGCTGAATGTGCATTTGATGACTCTTGGTGGGAAAAGGCAATGCAGAAAAAAACTTGAGAGGTGTGTGTATGTAAATTGTTTATATATGGCATTGCATTAGCAGCAAAAGCTTATAGCCTGATTTATTAACTTAATCAGACAAAATATTGTATTACCTGTAGTATCTGCATTGTCTTGAGCTATGACAATGGTCATTTTATACTAAACTGCCTCTAGGTAAATTATTTCATTTCTGTGAATAACCTAAGAGAAATGAATTGATCTGTCGCTGCTGGAACTTTGCGATCATCAGACCTGAAGTTTATGTTATGAGGTTTCCATAACAATAATTATTTTAAGTCTTGAAAAGAAATTTTTTCTATATTTGAATGAGGCTAAAATAGCTCTACGTTTTCTTAGAAATGCAGAAGAAAACTTTCTCCACACTGGAGTTCAGTGGTGTGCATACCTGCCTGGCATACCCAGGAGGTTGATACTCAGGTTCCTACTCAGTTCAGGCAAGGGAATTCAGCTCCAGTTTTCTCTTTCCTGGCAGAGGTCTAAAAGTCTGATTCTTCTTTGTCCATTTTTTTTCTGTGTGAGCTATTTCACTTTTTGTGAAGAATTAAATAAATGTCTGTTGGCCAATCATGTATGATGTGCTTTAAAAAAAATGTTAGTTTACGGGAAAAATAAAATAAGGAAATATTGATACGAAGAGGAATCCTTCAAAGAGAGAGTGAGAAAGACTATCCAAGGTTCATAGTCAGGTTTTGTTTTTCAGTAGTGATGGCTGGTATCAATCTCTGGTATCTGTACTTTCTCTCAAAGTTTTTATTTTCAAAACGAAATGCATTTTGTCAGAAATCAGTAGCAAATTCAACTAATGTTTCATGTGGCCTTTCTGCTCCAGTTTGGTAGTTGTACATTCTCATAGCAAAGTTCTTGGTTCTTGCAATTTTCCAGAATATCGTGGGCCTAACTGGTATGATACACACGCTGATCAGTAGTGCTCCCATTCTTCATGAATTCATCAAAACCTTGCATTTTGCATTCTTTTGCATTGACATGCTCTGGAAAGAGCTCTCTCTCTTTGTAGTTCAGTCTGAATTGAAGATCATAGAATCACATAATATCCTGTGTTGGAAGGGACCTACCAGGATCATGATGTCCAACTCCTGACCCTACATAGAACAACCCCCAAGAATCCCACCCTGTGCCTGAGACCATTGTCCAAACACTTCCCGAACTCTGTCAAACTTGGTGCTGTGACCACTTCCCTGGGAAGCTGTTCCACTCCCCAACCACTCTCTGGGTGAAGAACCTTTTCCTAATATCCAACTGTTACGATCTGCTTAGTGAGAGGTGCCTCTGCCCAAATTAAGGTGCGAACAAGACCATATGCCAAAGCCAATGATACAATAATAATATAATATAATAATATGGATTTGATTTGATTATAATTATAAATGTGAGGT
>NW_008666901.1:0-1437 GCF_000695815.1 Acanthisitta chloris | reverse complement strand
GACCTGCCACCAGCTCCAGGGTGGGTGTCGGGGGAAGCTGAGCACCCCCAGCGTGCTCACACACAGCTCCAAGCACGGCCAGTGTCCCCAGTGCCATGTGTCCCCAAAGACACAGAGCAGCTCCCCCCGTGCTGGGACAGACTTGGCATCGACCTGCCACCAGCTCCAGGGTGGGTGCCCAGAGACCCCTCCAGTGCAGTGCGTGCTCACACACAGCTCCAAGCACGGCCAGTGTCCCCAGTGCCATGTGTCCCCAAAGACACAGAGCAGCTCCCCCCGTGCTGGGACAGACTTGGCATCACTCTGGTCTCACTCTGGCATGCACAGGGACTCACCCACCAGGGAGGGTTTGGACCTGCTGCCCACCATGCTGGGCTCAATCCACTGCCCACCAGGGAGGGGTTTGGACCCGCTGCCCACCAGGGAGGGGTATGGACCTGCTGCCCATCACGGAGGGGTTAGACCTGCTGCCCACCATACTGGGCTAAATCCATTGCCCATCATAAAGGGGTCTGGACCTGCTGCCCACTGTGGAAGATTTGGAACTGCTGCCCACCAGAGAGGGGTTTGGACCCACTGCCCAACATGCTGGGCCAGACCTGCTGCCCACCAGGGAGGTGTCAGACCCACTTCCCACTGTGGATGAGTTGGACCCATTGCCCACCAGGGAGGGGTTTGGACCTGCTGTCCATCACAGGGGGGTTGGACCTGCTGCCCACCACACTGGGCTAACCCCATTGCCCACCATGGAGGGGTTAGACCTGCTGCCCACCAGGGAGGGGTCTGTTCCTGCTGCCCACTGTGGAAGGTTTGAAACTGCTGCCCATCAGAGAGGGGTTTGGACCCACTGCCCAACATGCTAGGCCAGACCTGCTGCCCACCAGGGAGAGGTCAGACCCACATCCCACCGTTCCAGCAGCCCTGGAGGTCCAACCCCACTGCCCACCATGCTGGCAGCCCCAGGAGTCCACCCCCAGTGCAGGAAGAGGAAGGTGTGCAAGGAGGAAGAGCACAGTGGGACAGACAGAGAGGAAGGACCTACCTCTGCTCGCCAGTGCTGCGCAGGGCAGAGAGAAGAGAGCAGTTAGGAGAGAGCAGAGAGAGGACCCACGTGGGCAGGGTCAGGGACATGTCAGCGTGGGGCTGGGGGACACCCTGGCGTGTGCCAGGGGCCAAGGTGGGGCTGGGGCTGGGCACCAGCAGACGGGTGAGGAACGGGGACGGGACGAAGAGTATCAAAGGCCAGGACACTGTCCCCTCCTTACACATGTGGAAGGGGAACGGGGGCAGCTCCTGCTTGTGAGGGCCCCACCAGGGCAGCCTCCCACCACGGAGATGGCTGAGAGCCCTCGACCAGTGGTGAGGCACAGGAGCAGCAGCACTGGCACCCAGGACTCTCCTCTGCCCACATCCTTGGCTGTGCTGGCACGTGGGGCC
>NW_008666900.1:2710-4052 GCF_000695815.1 Acanthisitta chloris | reverse complement strand
GGTTGTTTCATGGCAAACTTGGGAAGATTTGGCTGTTTTTTCTTTCTGCAGGGCAAGCAGGGTGAGGCAGAGCCTGCCTGGGCATCCCTCTGCATTTACCTGGCGCTGGGAGGGCTGAGGTTGGTGTCTGCTGCTGGCACCCAGCACCCAAACCCCCAGCCAGCCCAGCCTGGGCACTGGGGGGGCTGACAGGAAATAAAGCTTTGGCACAGGGAGCTGGAGTGAGTGGAGCTGTGATTTGCCTGTGCCCAGGTGTGGGGTCAGGCCCTGGCAGGGAGCCTGGGGACTGCAGACATGGAATCGTGGAACCATGAGGTTGGAAAAGACCTTTAAGATCGAGTCGAGCTGTACTGGGAGGAGCAGGGAGTGTGGTCCCTGGTGGCAGGGGGTGAACCCCCTGCCCACAGCCCTGGGGAGGAGGCAGACATTGCAGGACCCAGCTGGTAGTTCCAATGCTCTGCTGTGTCCCTGTGCCCATCTCCATCCCCAGGACATTGGGATAGGCCATTTCCTGGGCCACATGATCCTTTCCACCACCCCTTCTCAGCACAGAGGCTCTGGTACGCTGCCAGCTCATTTCCCTGGAGTTTTCCCAGTGTTTGTCCCCACTTATCACCCTGACTGCCCCAACCCTTGTTCTCCAGCCCTTCCATGGGTGTCTCACGTGAACAACACAGGGCTGTTGCTCAATCTTTCGGTGCCAACATTTGCCTCTGCTGCTCCAACACCTTTGAAGCCCAGATTGGAACAAAAGGCATCACTGAGGCTGTGACCTGGTGCAGCAGAGTCAGGAGGGGCTGGAGTGGAGCCTTGAGCCTTGGCCTGGCACTGAATCCACTGGCACCTTCACCCCTCCCTGGCCAATCTGTGCAGGGAAGGGTTTGGGGTTCTTCCAAACCCTTCATCCAAACAGTTCTTGTTGCTGGTCCAGGCCAAACCCTGCACTCTCCTGGCTTTTGGGGAGTGCTTGGGCCCTGTGCCCCCCTGCAGGGCTGCTGCTCTTGGGGTGGGTCACTCTGGGCACTGGGCTGGCACATGTGATGGCCAAAGTAACATAAGGCAACAGCTCCGTGCCATGGGCTGATTCACTGCCCAGCAAAGGGCTGGGAGGCCCCAGCCCCTCTGTCCATCGCCCCCACCTCTGCTGGGATCTCACACCATCTGCTCCAGGAGCTATTGAGGGATTTAACCCATCGGGGAGGGAGGGGAAGCCTCACATCCCTCCCCACCCCTGCCCTGGGGGTTCTCCAGCTGCAGGTGATTCCCCACTCCTCAGACCAAGGGGACTGGCAGTGCTGCCAGAGGGGCAGGGCTGGGGACCCTGCGCCCCCTCGCAGCGCAC
>NW_008666900.1:1872-2685 GCF_000695815.1 Acanthisitta chloris | reverse complement strand
TAAGCTCCTCCTTGGCAGCACAGCTCCCTGTCACACGAAGGGCGAGTGGCGCTGCCATCAGCCACGGGGACACTGCTGTCCCTGTGAGCCTCTGGCACTGAGGAGCCTCCAGCCTCCAATGCCACTTCCCCCCGTGTTCCCCTGAGCTTCGGTGGCTCCAGGTGGTGGCACAGGGGGATGTGGCCATGGCTCTGGCAGGTGGTGTCTCCCTCCCTGGCACTGGGGGGGTGTGGGGGCCACGGCACTTGCTGCAGTCTCCCCCCCAGGGGGATGAGGGGCTGTATGTGGACTACAAGCCCCCTGCCCTGGACAGCATCCGCCTGCCCCGCTACGTGCTGTACCTGCTGATGGCAGTGACGCTGGTGCTGGTGGTGGCATATGCCATTGTGGGGCACCTCATCAAGGACCTGCTGCACGACTTTGCTGGTGAGTGCTGCCCAGAGGGGATCGAGCTTTGGGGGGGCAGGGGGGTCCCATCAACCTGGAGCCTGTATCATAGTAACATAGTGTGTTCAGGGTCCTGCCCCGCTACGTGCTGTACCTGCTGATGGCAGTGACGCTGGTGCTGGTGGTGGCATATGCCATTGTGGGGCACCTCATCAAGGACCTGCTGCACGACTTTGCTGGTGAGTGCTGCCCAGAGGGGATCGAGCTTTGGGGGGGCAGGGGGGTCCCATCAACCTGGAGCCTGTATCATAGTAACATAGTGTGTTCAGGGTTTGGGATGGACCTCAGAGATCATCCAGCCCCCTGCCCTGGGCTGGGCAGGGACACCTCCCACCAGAGCAGGTTGCTCAAGGCTCATCCAACCTG
>NW_008666900.1:1184-1746 GCF_000695815.1 Acanthisitta chloris | reverse complement strand
CCCTTGTCCTGTCCCTGCAGTTCCTAACACAGAGTACCTCTGCAGCTTCCCTGGAGCCCCTTCAGCTCCTGCATGTCGCTCTGAGGTCTCCACACAACCTTCTCTCCTCCAGGCTGAACAGCCCCAGCTCTCTCAGCCTGTTCTCACAGGGAAGGTGCTCTGATGTGCTTTGTGGTCTCCTCTGGACTCACTCCAATGCTTCCATGTCCTTTTTGTTTGGGCTACCAGAGCTATGTGCAGTGAAAAAAAGCCTTGTGCCAGGTCTGTGCTGCTGCTGACTCCACCTCTGTCCCTGCAGACTGGGCATTTGGGCCCAAGCCGGAGGAGGAGAAGGCAGTAATGGCTGAGGAGACTGTGCTGGAGGTGCAGTGGCTGCAGGAGGACGAGGTGCAGGTGGAGGGCGAAGGCACTGCCATCCTGCCTGGCATGGACATCCCACTGGTGCTGCTCACCCCACGCAGCTCCATCTCCTTCACTGACTCCCCCACAAAGAGGTTCTTCTAGGCCCAGGGGACACCCCTGCCACCAGCAGGACCCACAGTGGTGCCCAACCATCGGGTCA
>NW_008666900.1:307-979 GCF_000695815.1 Acanthisitta chloris | reverse complement strand
TCCCCAGCCCTGCCAGTGGGAATGGGGGCAGAGGGGGGCGGCTGGGACAGGACAGTGGGCAGGGTGGGCACTCTTCCACCCCCCATCCTTCCACCTGTGCACCCACCCACCTGTTTGTTCCTTCACCCTCCTTGTCTGCACGTCCCTCCCTCTACTCACGCACGCCGGGGTGCGGCCCAGTCCTGGGCACGGAGGTGCCACCGTGGTCCCCGAGGGGTGCCTGAGCGTGGGGAGCGGCGCCACCTCCCACAGTTGCCATGGTGCTTAGTGACACTTGAGCCCCATAAAGGTGCTCGTTGCCCTGGGTGCAGAGAGCAGAGCCTGTACCCGGCCCGGGCAGAGCTCAGGAGCAGCATCCAGCCGAGCCCAGCACTCTGCCCCCCCACCACATCCAAGAAGCCTCCCAGCCCCTCTCGCTCCTGATCCTGCTCGTCCTCGCTGCCACCGTCCAGGGAGAGACCGGTAGGTGCCTGCATGGTACCCCCGCAGTCCCCACATCCTCCCTCTGCACACACCGATATTCAGAGCAGCTCCTGGGACACCTTCCCAGTAGGACCAGTCTGTCCCAGTATCCCGCAGCAACTGTTTTGGGGGGAGGAGCAGAGAGATTTGAGGGCAATCTGTCTGCTGATCCCTGTGCTCCCCACTGTGCCAGGCACCCCGAGGGATGGG
>NW_008666900.1:0-269 GCF_000695815.1 Acanthisitta chloris | reverse complement strand
GGGTGGGCAGGAGGGGACAATGGATGTCTGCCAATGTCACCTGGTGTCCCCAGAGCTCAGCACAACTGGGACTCCGTACCATGGGCTGGGGGGTCCCATCCCTTGCAGGATGGAGCTGCCCTGAAGCTGTCCTCACCCCCATCCCTGTCCCCCAGCCGTGCAGGCAAGGGCTCCAAGGTGCTGCAGCCGTGGCTCATTGGCCTCACTGCCGTCGTCGTCTTCCTCTTCATCGTCTTCGTGGCGCTGGTCCTTAACCGGCTCTGGCGGCT
>NW_008666899.1:3032-10499 GCF_000695815.1 Acanthisitta chloris | reverse complement strand
TCCTCAGCCACTGATCAAGTTGGTCCATGTCTCTCTAGAGTGTCCAGGTCTCACTAGTGTCTCTGGTGTGGAAGGATGAATTACATTGTTATAATGTATAGCCATGCTTTCAAATCTTCACTATTAGGAGTACTAAACTCTTCAGGAAAAATATCTAATAAGCTAAAAAACATCTTGCTGAACATGTATATGCAAGTTGACATTCATATGGGGTGTGAGCACTGTGGTTTTCAACCTTCTTCACATTAAAAACTCACAAATACATATGGCAAATGACAATCTACTAACCACAGTTGCCTTTTTGGAGCTTATAAAGGTGCCAGGGATCTCTGGGAGTCTGAAGAACACTAGCTGGAAAGATTGCTGAAAGGCAGTAAAGCCAGTGGCTGCTTTAGGAAGCCTTGGAATAGCCTCATTCCAGCTCGGTGTTGTGGAACATTTCTCAGCATCTCTGTTTTCGGAGCAGAAGCCAATTTAGTGCCTCTTTTATTTCTACAAAGCTATTATGTTTCTGATGTCTTTTGTCTCTGTCTTTTCATTAATAACCATTAATTCAGTTTTGTGGCAAATTTCATCATATCTGGTCCATCTTGTTCTTCCCAAGCACAAGTTGCTTCCCAAGTTACTAATCCTTTCGTGGACACTGTTTCCACCACTTCACTGAGTTATTTATCTGTCCTGGTGCAAACCTTGCAGCTTACATTCAGGTTGCATTTCTGTGGCAAAGATCAGCTTTGCTCACTTGATCAGACCTGGAGACACTGGAAAAAGACATGGTCTACATGAGTTACTGTGTTGTGGATCTCTGGGACCAAGGTTCTGGTAGCTGTGAAGAAGCTGTTTAAGGTACAACACAGCTGGGAGGACTTTCATGAGCTTCTTTCTTGGTACAGAAAAAGGAGGTTGCAGCAACAAATAAGAAAGCATGAAAGGGTAGAAGAACAGCCAACAAGGTGATTAAAATGCTGATATTGCTGATATACTCAGCTGATGGAAGGTGTTGGGGGATGAGGTGGAGAATGGATGGTGCTCCAGGAGCCAGCACGACAGCAGGGCTGGTCCTGAGACAACATCCAGGCTCTGCCAGGAGTCCTGATCTCCAGACAAGGCTGGTGATAAAACTCATCCAGCAGGGCCCTGATCACTATGTGCCAATAATCAGGGATGATAACAGTCAAAGATGACAGTATTTTGGACAGGCTTTGCTAAGCAGTTAGAGCATCACTGTAGAGTTGGTAATAGAAAACAATCAGCAATTGAGTCAGCACAAGGATAAGCTGTGGGAAATTTGGTTTTGGTCTCAGCTCATAAGGCTGCATTCCTATAAATCCAGAGAGCAAAGGAAGCTGCTGAATATCTCAAGGACCTGAGCATAGGTCGGGACCTTCAGTAGCTATGAAATTTCTGATCATATGGCTCAAAATCAGCCACACACCTGCACATCCACAGCTCATGATGCAATTGCATTCTGACTTGCTTACTGTGGGATGATGCTATATATGGGGTGATGCTCTATATGATGGTGCTATATGACAGAAGACTAAGAGATGCTATTAATGTATTTAATGTATTTAATGTAAGGCCAATAGATCTTGACTCACTGAAGCTGCACAGAAATTTGAGTGGTCACTGCAGTATTGCTTTCAGTTTTGGCACTGCCTCACAGAGAGATTTCTGGACTACTTCTACACAGCTCTACCTATGGACTGGATGATCTTAGAGGTCTCCTCCAACCTTGATGGTTCTATGATTCTGTGCCTATGGCCACTCTTCCTAAGCAGTGTCCTGTTTCAGCTGATGATTTCAAATATCTTTGCCATGAACAGGGGGTGAACTCTCCCTCGAGAACCTTTTAATCTAGTTTGGATACCATTGCACTTGCCTAGGTAAACTCATACTTCCAGTCGAGTGAAACGACCAGGGAGAGGTTCTGATCTAAAAACCACTCACACGTAGTTCCTTCAGACAACACCACACCTACCGTTCATGCAAAAATACCCCAACCAAACAAAACCCAGCAGAGGTTGAAAACTATTCCAATCCCTGCAGAGAACAGAGATTTTCAAGGAGCTCAGCCCATTTGGCTGTATTTGCTTGGTAGCCAAGCAAAACTGGAGCTGAGAGGCAATTCAGCTGTGGTCTATAAATATATTGTAGACTACACACTAGGGGAGAAGAAAAGCTGCTCATGAATATGTTTGTGCTGTAAATTAGAAGGTTACTCAGTCCTCACAGCAATGCTGCTTTGGAACAGCCTTTCACTGAAGGAATGTGGCAGAGCCATTTTAAGTCGCGTCTTGATTAGCTGCAGGGATGATCCTGTGGTTGTCTGACAAGAAATGACAGGGTGATGGGTCTGTGGATGGGCTCCTTTTCAAACCATGCCCTTACTTGTCACAGTGGGAACTCTGGATGCTGAGTCTTTGGGAAAATCTGGCTTTTACTAGATGTCTGGAAGTGAGCAGAGGCCATTCATTAATATCCATAGGTGGAGGAGCTCTTCAAACCTCCTTTTCATGTGGTATTAACATGAGGCACATGGAAGGTAAGTAAGAGACATTTGATCATAAGCTGCAGGTTGATTTGAATAAAACAATGCTGTGAAGAATTTCCTTAAAAAAACCTAAGAAATTCAACATAGAGACACAAAGTCTTACTCAGACTTGCTGCCAGTTATTACACAATCCCTTCCAGTTACCAGTTTATCACAGCATCTAAGCCTCATGTTGCACATTGCCAGGCTGGTATTCCAAGAGTGTGCTAAGAGTTGTCACAGCCAGACATTTCAGAGAGAATGAGGGTAATTATGACATCCCTGGAGATGGTGACACCCTCTTGCCCAAGGGTGCACCAAGGCTAACCCCCCATCAGCCAGATCATGCCCGGGAGGAGCACTCAGGGTGACATAGGGTGGAAAACAATGTGGAACTGCAGGGTGTAGACTGGGTATAACTGCAGCAAGGCAAAAGGGAGCTTTGTTTTGCTTGCTTTCCTTATGTCATAAAACTAAAAGAAGTCAGTCAATCACCTGAGAACTCTACTAGTGTTGTGTTTTTTTCTCTAGTCTTTATTCCTCTTGGGGTTTTGATTTGGGTTAGAGTCCTCTTGGTGGCCATGATCAGATTTGTTTTTGGGTATGTGTTCTGGACCTTATTAGGGATGTTGCACTGCATCACTGTGTTTCCTCCCTTGTGAGATGGTTTTGATTAGCTGCCTGAAATACAAGTTTCACGAGGAACTCCTGTGGCACACAAGTTTGTCTGGCAAAACTAATTGAGGAGAAATGGCCCAATTAAGAAACTCATTGTATTTTTCCACTTCTAATGGCAAACTACAACAATTTATGTCCTGTAGGAAGAGTCTGCAGACTTAAAAGAGGTCCTCATTATTTCGGAGCTGATAAGCAGTGCAACTCATGCCATCAGCTGTGTTTGGCAGTCCTCAGCATCAACTGCTGCAGAGTGAAAGGAGAAGCTGTGCAAAGCCTTCAATAAAAGTACAGCTCATCCTTGGCTTCTTCAGTTAATGATCAGCTCTCAGCTGACATATGCATGCCTACTCATAAAACTGAAAGTGTTGTGGACATCATTGTTTCATGCAGCAAACCAGAATGATACCCAGGTCAGCCAACAACTAGGAAATGCCCCACCATAGCTCAACAAACCTTCAAATGTAATTTCTCAGCTTCAAATTAAACAGAAATCCCAACAGTATTTCAGGAAATTTATATTCCCTAAGAATCCACTTTCTCAAAGAAAGGAGAGGGACTCTTTATTAGGAGCTGCAGTGACAGGACAAGGGGCAATAGATTGAAGAGGCATCTGGATCTGGTGCTGGAGGATCTGGTTTAGGGTTTAGGGGTTCCAGCAGTGACAGGTTAATGGTTGGACTCGATGATCTTAGACGTCTTCTCCAACCCTGATGGATCTATGACTCTATGAACACAAAGTGGAACGCAGAGAAAACCAAAAGGCACCAGAGATTTAGCAAGTAGAAGTGGTGTCCACACAAAGAACTTTAATTTTCCCAAATACAGCAGTGAAAAAGCAAACCTTTCAAGGAGGAGGGAGAAAAAGAAGAGAGCTTTATGTCTATATGTTTCATAAAAACACTTCCTCTAAGACAGAAATCATTTACATTCTGATAACTCACATTCAAAAATAAATAGAGAAAGGCATCAGGGCATAACATTCAAATGAATACCTAGTAAAAGCAGTAACATATTTGCATTAATAATCAAGGATGTAACACTGCAATATTTCACCTTGGATCTGTATATACAAATGCCATAGCCTACACAGCAATAACTGAAGACACATACACCCTAAGGAGCAGGTACACCAATTTCTGTCAGACTGAGAAGGTTGGAATTGTACTTAATAAAAATCAGGTAGCGCAGGAAAACCACTCAGAGTGGCAAACAGCAAAAATCAACACTGAAATAACAAAAGGAAACTAGTTTAGAAAGGAATACAGTTAACAGATAGGAACCACAATGTAGGATTACCTCTCCCCCAGATGTCCAATCAATTGCTTTGCTCTAAGGTAAGTAACACAGCACACAGAAGGGTTAGTCTGTCTCAGCACAGGACTAAAATGCAGGTTCTTGCCATTTGGTCCATTTACATTTTGCTATTTTAGCCTGCCATGTCAGAAAGAAAAGCTGTGTGTCTCAATCTTTGGATATAAAAACCAGAGAAAATACATTCTTCAGCAGAAAAGCAAATTTTTGAGAAATCTGTGCATTTGTTTATATTTTTTTTTGGTTAAGCACATTTATTTTATTACTTTCATTCATGCAAAAAAAACCCCACCTGTGAATTAATCCCATTCCAGATGAGGATTTTACCATAAAATTTAAATATTCAGTTTATTAGATTACAGAACAATGGAAAAAAACCTTCATCCACGTAATATCTGAACTCTAGTCAGTGAGTAAAATTACACTAACCTCACACATTTGCCTTCTTAGAGACACAGGCATTAACAAGTCATTCAGAAAAGCTAAAAGACAAGTCTAAAATGGAACAGATCTGCTAACTATACTTACCTAAGAGGCTCAAACATTTATAAAACTACACAAAACCTCCAGAGAACACAGACACTAAGCTGTTTGAACAAACCACAAGTAACCACTGCAGACCTGACAGCAATACTAAAGAGAAATGAGTAACATCATCACTCCATCAAATCCTTATCTTTCCTAAAACTGGAAGTGCAAATCAGAAGTTGCAATTCAAAGGTGTAGAAAGCTTGAAATGAGTAAAATAATTCAGGTGTGTAACACCATTAATAGTCTGTGACAGCCACCAGGTGTGTAACACTATCAATATTCTGTGTTAGCCACCTAATATTCAAACAGAGATTGGAATTTTGATGAGGGAAAATGTTCTTTCCAGTGAAGGGGAAATTCGATGAGATTGTGTCCCTGAAGGAGCAGAGAGAACCCTCCAACAAACATCCTGTCGTGCCAAGCTGTGCTTTAGGCACTGTGCTCAATTAGATTGGTTTTGGCAAGTGAATTTGCAAAGCAATCACCTGTACAATCACAAACCAAATCTACCCAGGCTCTGAAGTTATGCAGCCCTCAATCAGCACCTCAGAGTGTGTTGTGGAGCAAACATATTCTCTCATCCTGGTAGCAACAGGCACAGAGGACCTGCCCAAAATCCCCTACTTCCACATCAGTGCTTTAGCTCTTAGGCAGAATCCCTGTTTCCCAAAGTGGATACCCTCAGGGCTCCATAGGACAAATGTCACCTATCATATTACCTTAACTCGACATATACTAGAAGTATATATATGTGTGAAAAATCCAGTTTGCAAAGATTACAAATGCATCAAGCTGCCAGTAAGCAGCTCTCTATCTACATATGACGGTGCAAGTTAGCAGTGTCATAAAGGCACTTGTCTCTCACAGACAGTACTGTCATCTCTAATCAGTCAAAAATAGATCATAAAATATTTATTTTCACATCTGAAATGGTTTTTACTCCTTAAAGTGGTGCAAATCATCACCTATAGAACAATAAGTCACTAATCCATCACAAAAAGAGCCGAGTGCAAATTATCCATAATCAAACAGATCTTTGTAATCAATTCCTTCCAATGCCATGCTCTCAAAAAAAAGCCAAAAAACCCCATGCTATAGTAGAAATGTGATTGGCACTAGCAGCCACAAATAAAAAGGTAGGTGCATACAACAGTGCAAGCAAAGCTTAGCTATGAAGCTGCCAAAACAAAACGCTGAATTGCAAGGAGAGACATTTGCCACAAGTCTTTTCCAAGACACATCTGAAGCCACACCTGACCAGTCTGAAATATGTAACACACATTTACACCATTAGGAACAACTTTACAGCCAACTACCCAGCTTTACAAAAATAGTTCCAAAAGGCTCCTTTCACTTCAGGGCGAATTCTGTTCCTGTTATGCAACAGCAGAGTTTAAAAAGACACCTACAAGCAGCCACTAAGTGAAGTTCAGTGCAGTTTTCAAGGATTGGTGGATGGCAGTGTGAAATCCTCGAAATCTCCTGTATCTGGCTGGTATAAAATGTGCAGGTTTTCCTCTCTGAGTCTCAGTACCTTAAAGCAGTAACTCGAAAAGAGTTTCCACCAACAAAAGACCTGTTCTTGCAAATCAAAGGGCTCAGGTATTACAAAAAAATTGACATAATTGGCTTTGCTTATGCAAATGCTAATTTGCAGCTGGCATTACAGCTCCATTAACTGAGAAACCCAGAAGGTATGACGGATGGAATAGATCAGGTGCATTCCAAAAGCCAGCAGGCTCTTCACCCTTGATGCTGTCTGTCGTAACAGCACATTAAGAGTATATCCAGACTGCTGTGAAGTTGCTGGATGGAGCCTCATGCCTGAATACTAATTTTCCCGTCCAGCCTCTTTAAATAGCTTTGCCAGTACTGTACCATAAGGAAGTTTCAGTGTCTTTGGAGAAATTTGCATTCGCTGAACATTGCACAAGGTTATTAGAACGAAAACAGAACACAAGGAAGAAAAGAAGCCATTTGATCAAGTATTAAGCTATTCCTTCAGAGAATCACACTTCTTTGCTTACAGCAGTGACCAGAATTGCTGATGGTGTACTGACAGTTGCCATGGCAAGTGGGTGACTGCGTGGGACAGCAGACATACAGCCGAGTCAACTGCTTATGCAATCTCTGTGATTTGAGCAAGCACGGAACACACCACTTGGACTTGGTGCTGCCAACGATCTGCATAAAGTGCCAAAGGAAAAACACCTTCTTCTGTGTCAGGTCATGGCTGTTTCAGTATTCCCATTCATCTGTTTTCATGTCCAGGTAGTAGAGGATATTCTGTGCGAGCTTTACCGCCTGCTTCCTGGCAGCCTTACACCGCTCATCGCCCTGCGGGTCGACAGCGTCCAGGGCCAGGAGCTGCTTTGTAAGAAGTTCTTCCAACCTCATGTAATTTTTATCTGCTC
>NW_008666899.1:0-3022 GCF_000695815.1 Acanthisitta chloris | reverse complement strand
CTGCTGAATTTGAGACAAGTTTCCAAGGACAGTCCAAACTGCTTTATGAGACTGATGCTCGGCGGCAGTTTGCTCTGGGTACATTTGTCTTTTTTCCAGTGCCTCCTTCAGATCAATGTACGTGATAAGAGTTTGGACTTCTATGACTGCTCTTCTCCTGGCTTCTCTAATACAGGGATTTTTTCCTGCACTCACCTCATCGAGGTGGGCAATTAATCCCTGCAGTTCTGCTTTGGATCCCAAATACAGATCAGAAGCGTTCTCTGTTTTTAAAAGCAAAGCATTAACTTCCTTCATTTTCTTGCGGATCTCCTCTATTTTTATGATGGACTGATTTTGTGCCAAATCATAAGCGTGGGTAGAATTTGCTTCTTCTTCCAAGTCCAGGTATTTCTGCAGTTTATTGATCTCTTCCACTACTTCCTTCCTGTAGTTCCTGATCTCCGTGTGGCCGCAGACATCCAAGGCATCCAGATCAGCAATGAGGCCGGTGAGCACACAGGACAGATGCCTGCAGGTATCATCACTGCTCACTCCCATGAGGAGTGCAATCAGAGTTCCTCTCGCTTTGTTCACCTCACACATCACAGAGTTGATCTTGGAGACAGAAGGATGTGCATCGTTGGAGAGGGGCAGGGACAGCTGCTGCTTCACCCCACTCTCTATGATCTCCTGCACGGCGCACACCTTGGTCAGCGTGCGGTACCTCGCCTTGCGTAAGGAAACCTTCCCTCCAGTTTTCACCTGGGTCAGCCTCAGCACGATGTCCTGAATCCCTTCTTCAAACTCTTCACTTATGCAGTTCCCTCCCTTGTAAAAAGGAGTGATCTCACGTTCCACGAGCGACTGTGCCTCCTTGAAGATCGCCTCTATTTCCAGCCTGCGCGGATGGTTCGCATTCTGCTCCAGCTCCTTCAGCAGCCTCTCGGTCTCCTGGGCAGCTCTCTTTCGGGCCTGCTGGATATCCCCTTTCCCTTCTGTGTCCACAGAATCGATTTCAAAAAGCTGTTTAGTCAGGCTCCTTTCCAGCTTCTTGTAATCCCTGTCGGTGGACAGCCCACTGAAGACAGCCACTTGCTGCTCGATCTCCTTGACTTCCTTCTGGATCTCATGCAACCGTTTTATGGATGGGTGTTGGTTACCCATATCCATTCCTTTCCTCTCGCCCGGTTTCAGGTGAACTACAAGGAAAGTGAGAACAACACTTGCTTAAGTGCCCTGTGAGCACACACATCACCACTTCTATGACATCCCGGAGCACTTCAGCATTACAAAATAGCACTACAGCTACTTCACACATCTCTAGCAACAGGAACAAACCACTCACTGACTTTTCATAGCCCTTTCCTTATTGTTTCACACCTCTCTCACAGTCGGGCCAAGAATAAACCACTCAGCTAACATTTCATAGCCCCTTCCCTATTGTTTCACCTTCTCCTGGTCAGGATAGGAACAAACCACTCAGCTGACATTTCACAGCCCTTTCCTTACAGTTTTGCACCTTTCTCCTGGTTGGGCCAGAAACAAACCACTCACTGACATCTCATAGCCCTTTAGTTACAGTTTCACACATCTCCCCTGGTCAGGATAGGAATAAACCACTCACTGACATCTCACAGCCCTTTCCCTATGGTTTCACCCCTCTCTTCTGGTCAGGCCAGGAACAGACCACTCAGCTAACATTTTACAGCCCTTTCCCTGTCGTTTCCCACCTCTCTCCCGTTTGGGTCAGGCATAAACCACTTCACATCCCACAGCCCTTTCCCTATCATTTCCCACATCTCTGCTGGTCAGGATAGGAACAAACCACTCACTGACATCTCACAGCCCTTTCCCTGCAATTTTCTGCATCTCTCCTGGTCGGTCCAGGAACCAATCACTCGGATAACATTTTACAGCCCTTTCACTTCCCACATCTCTGCTGGTCAGGATAGGAACAAACCACTCACTGACATCTCACAGCCCTTTCCCTGCAATTTTCTGCATCTCTCCTGGTCGGTCCAGGAACCAATCACTCGGATAACATTTTACAGCCCTTTCACTTCCCACATCTCTGCTGGTCAGGATAGGAACAAACCACTCACTGACATCTCACAGCCCTTTCCCTGCAATTTTCTGCATC
The DNA here is from genome assembly GCF_000695815.1 of Acanthisitta chloris. Taxonomy (NCBI): domain Eukaryota; kingdom Metazoa; phylum Chordata; class Aves; order Passeriformes; family Acanthisittidae; genus Acanthisitta; species Acanthisitta chloris. Next base: position 900 of record NW_008666899.1, on the reverse strand, counting down.
TCTCCTGGTCGGTCCAGGAACCAATCACTCGGATAACATTTTACAGCCCTTTCACTTCCCACATCTCTGCTGGTCAGGATAGGAACAAACCACTCACTGACATCTCACAGCCCTTTCCCTGCAATTTTCTGCATCTCTCCTGGTCGGTCCAGGAACCAATCACTCGGATAACATTTTACAGCCCTTTCACTTCCCACATCTCTGCTGGTCAGGATAGGAACAAACCACTCACTGACATCTCACAGCCCTTTCCCTGCAATTTTCTGCATCTCTCCTGGTCGGTCCAGGAACCAATCACTCGGATAACATTTTACAGCCCTTTCACTTCCCACATCTCTGCTGGTCAGGATAGGAACAAACCACACACTGACATCCCACAGTCCTTTCCCTGCCGTTTCCTCACTCTCTCCCGGTCGGGCCAGGAATAAACCACTCAGCTAACATTTTACAGCCCTTTCCTTATCGTTTCCCACCTATCTCCTGGTCGGCCCAGGCACAAACCATTCACCGACATCTCACAGCCCTTTCCCTGTCATTTCCCATCTCTCTCCTGGTCGGTCCAGGAACCAATCACTCGGGTAACATTTTACAGCCCTTTCCCTGTCATTTCCCACCTCTCCCCCGTTTGGATCAGACACAAACCCCTCACTGACATTTCACAGCCCTTTCCTTACCGTTTCCCACCTCTCTCCCGGTCGGGCCGGGAACAGACCACTCAGCTAACATTTCCCTGTCATTTCCCACCTCTCCCCGTTTGGATCAAGACCAGCCCACTCGGCTAACATCCCACAGCCCTTTCCCTGCCGTTCGCCCCTCTCTCCCGCTCGGGCGATGCTCTCCCCTCCCGTTCTCCCCCGGTTTTTCCAGCTCTCCCTCCCCACCCGCAGCCCGGCCCGAGCC
>NW_008666898.1:9646-10807 GCF_000695815.1 Acanthisitta chloris | reverse complement strand
TACTTCAGCTCAAACCAGCACATTGTCCTGTCCCTTTTCCCATGTGCCATAATATTCTTTTTTGATGTTTGAGATTTACTAGGAGCTAACTGATCATCCATGCAGGTCTCCTGTCCCCTTTGTCTTATTTCTTCCTCACTGGGATACACTGGTCCTGAGCTTAGAGGAAATGACGATGAAATATTGACTGGATCTCTTGAACTCCCTTCTCTTCAAGAGCCCTAACCTATAGGATTTCTCTAAATAGGTCTTTGAAGAGGCTGAAGTTAGCTCTCAGGAAGTTTAGAGCTCTAGTCCTGCTTACTTCTTTCCTTCCTCCACACAGCATCTCAAGTTCCACCATCACATCATTGTTATAGCCAAGGCTGCCCTCAACCTTCACACCTTTAACCAGTTCCTTCCAGTTTGTTATTACAAAGTCCAGCAACACACCTTTCCTTTTTTGGCTCCTCCACCACTTGAATCAAAAAGTTATCTTCAATGATCTGCAGGAACTTCTTTGTCTGTGTGTACTAAGCCATATTGTCCCTTCAACAGATATCAGAGTGGCTGAAGCAGAACCAGAGACTGTGACCACCAGGCTAATTCCAGCTGCTCACAGAAAGCCTCATCAACTCCCTCCTCCTGATCAAGTGGCTTATAGTAAACATGCACAATAGTGTCACCCTTAATTCCTGCCCATAAACTCTCAACTCATTCGTGTCTCCATGGGTAGAGCTTGATGCATTCTAGTTGCTCTCTTGCATAAAGAGCTATTCCAGCATCTTGCCACTCTGACCTGTGCTTTCTAAAGAGTAGATTGCCGTCCATGACCACATTCCAGTCATATGAGCTATCCTACCATGTCTCAGTAATTTCAATGAGCTCATGTCCCCGAGACTGTCCACAGCTTTCTCTTTCTTGTTTACTGTCCATGATGCATGGGTTTGTATACAGGCACTTCAGGGAGGTAATCAAGCAACCAGGTTCCCTAGAAGTGGTGCAACCTAACATAACCATAAATGACCTTGATATGTTTAGCCCTATTGTCCTCATCTTGAGAGGCAGTTAAGGAACAACTGCAACTGCCCTAGCTGGTATGTCCTACTCCCCAGGAGGAAACTAAAGTGTGAGCATTACCACTTTGGACCCCAGTCTCCAAGTGTATTAGTTTAAAGCCTG
>NW_008666898.1:6865-9603 GCF_000695815.1 Acanthisitta chloris | reverse complement strand
TTCCCTTTGTAGACAGGTGGATTCCATCTCTCCCTAACAGCCTACAATCATTGAAGCACAATGCATTGTTGTAAAAGACAAAACCTTCATGATGGCATCAGCTGCAAAGCCAGACATTGATCTGCACTATGCATCTGCATCTTGTTGGCCCCACTTATTTCTTTAACTAGTAGAAGAGATGGGATGATGACCTGGGCATTAGTATTTTTCACCTGCCTCTTCAGGGCTTTGTAGTCTTCCTTGATCATACCTGTTTTTGGCTTGCACCGTCATTTGTAGCCACATGAATAAGTAATAGTTGGTAGTAGTCCATACCCTTGACAAGCTGAGGTACTCTCTCAGTAGCATCATAGATCTGTAGATAGCATACTTCTTGTGACTCTCCTTGTTGGCATGCTGGTGCAGGTGCTCTTTGTGGGCCTTGCTCACAGGCATCTAAAGCCTTTATAGCATCATATCTGTATAGGTCTGGATGTTGGCAGGTGGAGGTTGAATTGCGATCCTGCTTTTGTGGGTCACCAGGGTCCAAGGTGTTTCACGCTCAGTGTTATCCATTATGGGTGTGTGGTTCTGAAGTCACATATCTCTGTTTCAGCTCCTCTAACACAGCACAGCCTATTAACTGTCTCTTTTCCCCCTGCCACAAGAAGTGCAGCTTGGTGCCTTATCACCAGGAGAAGTATCTGGGCATCCACTGCGAGCTACCACCTGTACTGACATCTTTTTAGCAGTTCCATATGGGTGGAAGCATCAGACTTCTCAGGGGCTGTCTCAGTAGACATACTGACAAAGACCTAGAGTGTACTTAGAACTTACCTGAGGTGTGGACCTACTTGCAGGTTGCAGCACCACTCCCTCATACCCTGCCTGCATGAACTGACATGCCACATCTTTCTGATGTGCCAAATCCTTCTGATGTGCCATGTCCTGTTTTTGTGCTGTTTGCCATGCTCCAGGTCATAACACCCCCTAGAGCAATTTAAATCTCCCTTAGAAGCTTCTGGCAAAGCTCCTTCTGTGCCAGATTGGCTCATGAGAGATACCAGGTCCTGACAGGTCTGGGCTGATGTTTGTGTGTCTCTGAGCTCAGAAACCCTGCTGATCTAGCACTCATCCCCGAAATTATCTCAGTCACCACTGTCACAGTTGCTGTTGCCTCACTGACTGACAATATTGAACATAGGTTTAAACATAGACAAGCACTTAAAATAGCAAATTGACAAGGTTTATGTGTTCTTACTGTGAACGTCTTTGGCTTCATATATGTTTAAGCAGAAACACGACTTATCATAGAATCATAGAATGGTTTGGTTTGGAAAAGACTAGGGTCTCTTAAAGGTCATGGGAGGACATTCCAACCAGCATAATACTATGTGGTCTGCCTACAAGGACTATCATAGGAATATCAGCATTGCTTTTTATCAGGATATGAGTATTACTGCAGAACCAGGAGTTAGCCGAGAGCTTGTATGAGGCATGGTGGACAAGGAGAGGGGTGGGCAAGTGCACCCGCATGTCCACTTGTTTATAAAGAAAAAAGCTATAGTTGTAAATTCTCAATTATCAGTTCAGAAGCCAAGAGCTCACAGCTATGATATCCTTATTTGAAACATGCGACTTGCAAATTCATGAATATTTCAGATGCTATGCAAACAGAGCGGCAAATAGCAGCAGGGACCTCTGAGGATAGCAAATGTTCTGTGGTTTAAGTGAGTGTGGGCAAAAGCAGGGGGCCTTCACATTTTGAGCAAGAAATGAGCCTAACAATACAACAAACATTAATTTAGGCTCCTTTAATAATGTTCAGTCAAGGGGATCTCATGCTGGGTGGTTTTCCGTAATGAACTCCACCTGGAAGCTCAGTACATCTGAAATGAGGGATTGACTTGCAGTGGGTTACTGTTGTCTTCACAGCCTTGGTTAATTCAGCTCCAGTTTGATCAATAAGTGACCACCCCAAAAAGAATGACAAGAAATGTTTAGAAATTTCCTGCTCAGCATGCTACATTTAACAGGAAGATGGCTGCATAGATGGACTTGCTGAAAAGCTCCGCTTTAACAAGAAATTTCTCTTCAAAATTAGCTTTGATGAAAGTAATATTTCCATGGCTACAAGGTCAAATGAAAAATGCCAGGACAAATTAATCTGTAAATGCAGATGTTCAATACTATTTTAAGACAGTGAAACCTCAAGCTAGTTTAAGGTACATCATCCATTGTCATTTTGAGTTTCTGCATTTCTGGTTTCTATCCCCAGAAATAAAGCATTTGATGTATTTGAACTATAATGATTCGTACTTAACTGTTAGATACGTGCTATTTTATCTGTCAAAGGATCATCGGTTTAGTCAAGAGCAAATTAATAGTTAATGGTACCACAAGTGTCTTTTACCAGCTTTTAAACATGTTCAATAATCTTCCTGTTTGGAGACTAGTTGCCAAAACAGTGTTAGATAGAATAGGAAAAGTACAAGTAAATTATATCTATGGATTCTGTGAGGTATTAGCTATTAAAATAATAATGGATTTGGAACTTATGGGATGAAGTACATTACTATTATATCTATATTATATATATGTTTTAACCTTCCTAAAAGGTTTTTCTTAATGCCTTATAGTAGAAGATATATGGAAGAAGATTAGAACAAAACTGTCAAAATAAATTTGCTTTTGTTTCAGTACAATTTCATATTCACATTTTAGTTGAATTCAGTATGATTTGAAAATACCACATATAA
>NW_008666898.1:3436-6830 GCF_000695815.1 Acanthisitta chloris | reverse complement strand
CCAACTTAACACCAGTCAGTCTCAGAATTTTATATATGTATCTCAAAGCAATACTTCACACTTAGAATTTTGGTTTGAATTTATAAATAGTAATTTGTATATTGCTAGCTAATGCTGCATTTTCTGTTTTACTAACTAATAATAATTTTTTATATATTACGAACAGTACCTTTGACTATCATAAATGTCAAAATTAGAAATATAGAGGTAAATTTACAGGAACAGTTCTGAAATGAGTCTGTAAGTTTTGCTGACCAGTGCCTTCACCAAATTGAAACACTTCAAAAGCAATACAGAAACACATTAATCTCTACAAGTAACTTAGGTTGTTGTAAGGTAAAGTTTGCCTGAATAATATAAATATATAAATTAAATACATGTTGACATCAAATCAAATTTAGACAGCAATGAAATTGCTGATGGAAACTTTTACTTCTGGAAGAATTAATCATCATATTTTGAACACTGTATTAAGATAAAAACACAGAATATTATTTTCTACTGGAAAGTGAATACCAGGAAGGAGGAAAAATACATATTTGATACTATGTGCAGGCTGCATTTAAGCATCATGCATTTGGCTCAAAGCTGCTAAAAGAAAAAAAAAAGCAGCTTGGCTCTCAAAGCTGCTACAGAAAACTCTCTATGTCAAATTTCCCAGTTTAGGTGAGAGAACTGAAATGCTTCATGCCTGCAAATTTAAGAGCCTAAACTCATTTCTTAAGAATGACTGCAGTAGTTCAGGTAGCAATTCGGCAGAAGCATAGGTTTTTCCAAACTTTTAGAGTATCAGGCTTGTAGAAGTGGAAGTGAGTAAGAATAGTGTTCACATAAGAGCTCAAAAAGTGCGAAAGGACTAATTGGTTCTTGAATAGACAAATCTTCATTTTAATGGAGCAAGGAAAGCTCACTGAACTGAGTATAGAACATCAATCCCAGTAAAAAGTATGAGTAATTGGAGAGAATTGACACAGATATTTTCATAACTAAAGGGGGAGGGAAGCAGGGTCTTCCTAGCAGAAATTCTCTGTGGTCTAGGGGCTGAAAGTCAAAATTTGAAAGATTCATGGGTCAAAACACTTCAATAATAACCACCCAGAATCTCTGCTGTAAAATGCATAGAAGAAAAAGTCCAAAACTTCACAATGGCAAAAAATAATTTAAAAAGAAACAAAACAATCAAACAAACAAATGAAAAAAGCAAACCCCAAAAAACCAAGAAAAACCCATGATAATAATAAATGAAATAGTAACTTCTTTAATTAGAAACTCTAAACTTATTTTAATACATGGGAAAATCTGACTTTAGAGATGTTTTTAAATATGTAAAAATATTTAGTTTCTGAAAGCTCACATCATATTTACTAAAAGCTCATATTTACAGCCTTATATTCCTCAACAGCTGTTATCAAAATTAAAAAATAGTGCAAAACACTGTCTAAAAAGTCTGATTCTATTACGCTGAGAATATCTAGTCCCCTAAAATTCAAAATGAGAAGTTTGGCAAGAAATGTGAATGAAAAGGGGGATGAAAAATTAAAAAGTATGGAAACTGCAGTGAGAGGGGTTCCAATATATAGTCCAAAATAAGAGGAGAAGAGAAGGTACATAGGAATAGCTTTAAAAAAATTTTGACACTGCAACATTTTAGCATCACTATACTAACAATAGTCTAAACACTTGGCAAATGCAAAAAAAGTTAACAAAGCAAGTAATAAAGTAATAAAGAATGTGGACTACTTGGAAATTAACAGAAAGCCAAAATGGCTTCAACTATAATCCCAAAGAAGACAAAAGGTGATGGATTTTCGTCATCTGTGTCTAATACATATTAATCATATTGCCATACTACTATGAAATCGGTTTAGCATCTCTCATACATTGATACTCATCCTGACAAATTCACTCACATAGGCACAAGAACTGCTCAGAATAAGTATTTTAGTAACAATCCCAAGTCAGTCAAGCCAAAGTTCAATGAACATGGCTCTGCATGGCTCTTCCATGTCGCTAACCCTTAGCCCTTCCTACTTCTCCAGCACAGTTGAGCTTGGAGCAGCAATGGAGGCTAAGATCAGCTGAAGTTATCTTTCATCATGTCTTAACATGATTTTTTTCAGTATTCAGTTGGGTTTTAATCTGTACTAATATTATTTTCTATAATGTCAAGGTTATCTTTAAATACTTGTAAGAGGAGAAACACTAGATACGTATTCCAGATTTTCGTATCTATATATCTATCTAAAGAGGGTGCATGTTCCATTAAGAAAGATGACTACTTTCTATTGTCCATAGTCTCTTAGAAACATCTAAAAAGACAGCTCTGAGAGATGGTTTCTGGCCACTATTAATTTAGAATTAGGAGACTTTCAAATTACCAAGTAAGTAAAACATCACCTCACTGAAGACACAGGTCTTTGGGTAAAAGAGGTATATCTTCTCAAAAAGGTTAATCCTCTGGTGGAAATGTGAATGCAGCACGCATTGTGTGGTATTCTATGCAGAACTCCACCAAGAAAAGCCACATAACCAAAATCTATTGCTTTCATAATTTGTGATATGTACTCTGTATTTTATTTGTATGTTTTCCTTAAACTTGCTTAGTTGTTCATTAAGATGAAGGTTTCCAAATATTTTAGAAATAATAAATAAGGTGTTTAGTGCACAAAATGTAACTAAAAAGCTATCCAAAGCCACCTCTCCATAAATCATATACAACTTGGTGATACACCCACAACTGTTTAGTTAATGTGACAACAAAGGACACTTGCATCATGATTTATAACAAATGAAAGAACTGACTCTCTGAAGGGAAATAGTAACTGAGAATGGAAAATTTCAACGCAAGTAGAAAAGTGTTTTAAATATTCTAATAATTTTTTTCTTGGTGATATGAAGTGTAACTGAGCATTTTGTGGTTCTTGGCAGGGTACAAACTTGCCTGAGAAAAGGGTAATTTCCCATGAAAATTTTATACAAAGATATTCTGATGGCATAAAAAGCAACAATAGGCAGATAGAAGGCACAAAACCCTTTCTTAAGGAGTTGCTAATGTAGGTAAATAAATTAAAAGGACTATGAAAATCTAGGGCTTCAAAAAAGTAACCAGACTAAAACACTGGGATGTTGAAAAAGTGCTGTTGAGCAGTTTTGTATAGTCCAGACAGATGGAAGCAGAATGCTTCCACAAATGCCCTCACTAGGACATGTCAGTTTATACACAGAGAAAACATCCCTTTCTTTGTCACAAGGATTTAAATAATTTCTTCTAATTAAAGAAAGCAACATGTAGCATGCTTTCACAGATTTACAATATTAAAGAAATACTAGTTGAAAGTTGCATCAAGAGGCTCCAATCTGCCACTGAACGTAGAACTACCACAGCTGGTCAGTG
>NW_008666898.1:0-2761 GCF_000695815.1 Acanthisitta chloris | reverse complement strand
CATGCTAACTGAGCATGATTTGTACTTGGAAAAATCAAGTGACTTTATTTGCATGGATTGTAAACAGTCATGCTCCATCATCTTTCCAAGGTCTGAGGAGAGGACAGTTACCTGTAATTCCACAGGTCAACATTTTGCTTTCTTGAGCCGTGAATTTAATCTCTGTTTTCATTCATTCATTAAGTTGAAAAGCCTCCAAATAAATAAAATGCCCAGACTTTCCTCACAATAAGTGCCAGGTGATTAGTGATTTATAAGTCAGTGCTACATCCTAGACTTCCTAAGACTGACAAGGATATCTCAGTTTTCCCCTGGTTGATCTGGACTTGATAAGGAGAGGGGGAGCATTTAAGAAGATAGATCAGACTGCATCCAAGTCTATACAAATTCTCATCGTCTACTGAGAGGAAGGACATTTCATTGCATTATTTTGGGACAATGAATTTCACAGAGTCCACACTGGCATGGTCTTATGTGAGTAGATCTGGCTGTGGAATAACCTTTTCAGGGAAAATTAGTATATGAGGAAATTAACCTATCGCAAAAGGTTTCCTACTTCTAGATGATAACTTTTGCCAAGCAATATCTCTACTAATAATTTTAAAATTTTCTTACCCCAGAGAAATGCCTAGAACTCTGTTTTCTCTTAAGGGAAAACAGAGCTTCTAAGTACACTCCAGGTCAATACACTTTACTCATTAACTAATAGCAAGAGGAAACATTTGATAAGAATTTGTGTGTTGTGCAATACATATCTGATTAATATAGCAGTATGTGGGTTTCCCCCCTAAAAGTCATCCTCCTGATCATAGACAGAAAAGAACACAGATAAGCACCTTATCTCCAGGCAGAGTGTTAGTAGCATGGGTATCCTGATTTTTATACTCATTTGAGAACAAACAGTAAGTTAACAATTCTCACTACTCCACTGATGACTGTGAAGCACTCCTGTGACACAAAACAGCTACAGCACTGGTTTAACTAGCCAGCACAATATTTTTTCCACAGGGATAAGATTAGTTAGTATTTGAATTTAAACTCCACAAACATGTGAAATGGATGAAAGAAAGGAACTCATATTCAGTTTAATTTAAATTGCCAAAGTGTCTAGGTTTATCAGGTTTTCAGCTACATAAGGACAATTTGAAAAGGAAATAAATAAAGCTTTCACCACGCTAGAATTATATACTTTTGGTTTGGCTATCTGAAATCTATTACAGTCTTTCTGTGTTGCACTTACCAAAATACACCCACAAATGAAGAAAATTAATAACCCTTCTCTTTAATACATTTTCAATGCCATGTGCATGCCTAATTATTATTGTAGAAGCCACTGTGCAAGTCCCTTCATTACTCTTAAACCGATGGTTTTAGCAAAACCCACTCACCCCATATTTCAGGTAGAAGAACAACAATGTCCAAAGCTCAGAAGATCAATTTTGGTTTAAAGTTTGCTGTTTGAAACCTGTAAACAGATACTGCAGTGAAGACAGTGGCAGAGATTTGTAGTGACAAAGCAGACCCCAATAGCATTTCTGGTAACATGCTAACTTCCACAAGCTCACTTGGTGTGCAAAAGTGAAAAAACAAAATGACACAGTGATACATACTTTAGACAAAAGTCAAATTTTGAAAATCATCCCTCCTTATAAACTAATGTATGGCATGCTTCTCATCAGGAACTTTATTTTACAGTTTGTTTGTGTTTTAGGTATCGTGAAGAACAAGTTATATCAGTGTCAGCATTACCATTAAAGTCTCAAATAAAACTAATTTTTCAGTAATTGTAGACTCAACCTGTTGTTGAAGAATGGCTAAGGGAACAGGGGCACAGCCCCAAGAGAGCATTGTGTGAGCAAGAGTAGAGCAAAGGTCTATGGGAACTTTGAGATATAACTAGGAAGTAGGCCTCAGGAATTTAGCTTCTCAGAAATGTTGCAAGCTCAAGGGTGAACTACACAGGAAAACAAAGAAGGATTCTCCAGAGAATAAAGAAGACTTCTTCACAGCTGCAACCGCAAGCAGGAAAAGTATATAAATGTAACTTTTAGAGCTTAGGTAATGCTGTTAGGTAATGCTAAAGGATCAATAGGTGCATTTATCGTGTACCATATAAGAGAAGAACTGCACTAACAATAAAGTGAAGCTTGCTTTATCACTCACATTGAGGCGGCTGCTTGCTTCCCCATGTGGAATTTTCCCCTGACAGCTGGCGCCCGAACAGGGACAGGGACCTCGACTCTGGACCTGGAGGGAAAGCTGGATCGCATGGCTCAGCTAGAGCTCCGGTGGCAGTGGCCGGTGGGCAGAAGACGCCTAGACCGTCCGAGAGGGGTCTGCACGAGTCCGAGGAGGGTTACATCGGAGAAACAGCACTGCACCATCGCGGCTGGCTGGCTGCGGGATTAAATTTGGAGACATCACTTACGGCAGGGAAAAGTGGGCATATGACGTGGATTGGATCGACACTGGAGCACCATTGCATAATGGAAAAGGAGGTAGCCCTCATCTTATCATGCTTTTTAGAAAAGTGAGGAGTAACTTGTATCAAACAAGTTCCAGGGCTTATTGCCTTTGGAATGACAAAGGGTTTCTTTGAGAACACTGACTAATATTTTAATGAGCAAGAGTGGAGGAAATATGGGGACTGTCTCTGGGACCTCGTTATAGATGAGGACAAAACCGCCAAAAAGTTGATGACATCAGGGCGAGAGATGATTAATTGCATTAAGTGATATAAAATGGAAAATCACTTGGCTGC
>NW_008666897.1:0-801 GCF_000695815.1 Acanthisitta chloris | reverse complement strand
CCAGCTTGCCACCAAAGAGCTGTGCCCGTGCTTACCTCTGGTTTTGCTGCCCCTGTGCCCTGAGAGTGGGTTGGGCAGCAGGGTCAGTAGCTGGACACAGGGGAGGGAGAAATATGATAATTTTCCTCAGAAAAGTCCACTCAGATCCTACAGACCTATGCTGAGTTTGGGATATTTTTGGCTCGTTTTCTTTACAATGTCAAACAAGGCTTCTATCTTGGACCTCATCAGGTGATGATAGGCAATTTTTGCAGGAGCTTTTGCTGTAGCACCTTGAGAGAGCAACATATAAATCAGAGGGAGGGGGAAAAGCCTCAGGAGTCAGGTGAGCTGGGCTGGAGTCCTCCCCCTGCTCCAGGAGCTCTCACCTGCAAGTCTCCTGCTTTTCTGATGGCAGTAAAAAGTGTTTTTAAAGGCAGGTAGTGGCGGGAAGAGAGTTTCTTGCTGCTCCCAGTTTACTTCAATGTAGCTTAGTAATGAATGTATTAGTCAGTGAGTATGGGAGAAGATTTTCCCCATGGTCCCTCCACTGGGCAGTGGCATGGATGCAGGATGAGATTAGGATGATTATGAGGAATAGGCCCCCCAGCTACAGCTGCACCTTGGTCCAAGCCATGGCTGCTTTTCTGCATCCATTTCCATACTCAACATCTCAATCTGTCCTCCCCTACCTCCAGGCTTTCCGTGTCGTGCCGAGGTCTGGTGTGCTGCAGCCCAAAGAGAGACAGAAGGTCGAGTTCACCTTCTTGGGCATCAGAAACACTGCCATCCATACCACAGCACTGTGCCAGGTGGAGGGAG
>NW_008666896.1:23715-25477 GCF_000695815.1 Acanthisitta chloris | reverse complement strand
GAGCTCCTACCAAACCCTAACACCTTATTAACAGATGGTTGCACAAATTTCTAGGACACAAGAGCACAGTAAGTCACTAATGCTTTGTGAATAAGTATGATGGGTTTATTGTCTTCACTAACTTGAACACCTATTATTTGCTTTTTGACAATCTTTTCTTCCAAACACCAACACTCATGCATCAGAGAAAGCATGGAAACTCTGTGCAGTTGTTCATCTGAGAGTGATGCTCACCCAGTGCTATTGGCTCACTGTGGTTCATTCCTTCTCCACTGTGTGGGCGTCAAGCTGGCAGTCCTTGAGCACAAGTCACAGCAAGCCTTGTGGAAGCAATGCCATGGGAAAAGGGATAGCCAAAAGGATAACCAAAGACGCTACTCAAGAGCAACTCACAGGATAAATCAGCTTTAATTAATGCACTGAGAGAATAGAATTAATTCCTACATCTTGAATCTGAAAAACGTCAATTAATTAGAAAACATATAAACAAGTAAGTTAATCAAATAGGATCTGTCAGTGGGAAAAATTCCAGCATTATTCCCGTGGCTGAGCAGTTCAGACAGGACTGCTGAAATCCATTGTGCAGATCTCCTGAACTGCTCTGATATTCGTAATTTTTGTATTTCTTAAGATTTTGGCAACTTCCTCCATGCAAGGTTAATTCTAACAATATTCATCCCTCTGAATTCTTTATAATGTTATGTGGTTGTTTCATCAACTACTTAAAAATAAGGATGAGCTATTATATTTAAGTAAATATCTTAATTATACACAGGAATCGCCTGTTGAATTTGTCACTGCTTTGCAATGCTTTTCATCTTGTAGATCAAAGCCTAATGGCTGGGTCTGACTTCTCCCACCTTTATTTGGGCAAATGTCTAATTGACATCACACATTGTCCCTCTCAATTCCTTATATGTACTGCATACATAAATCTCAAAGTTACAGAAGCAATTCTCTTCATGTTGCAGCAAACTAAAAGCTGTCTCCTTTCTGATTATATGCACAGCTCTGCCACAGAGGTCCACATTTTAGTGCTCCACAGACTTGATGCTTGCAATACCTTGCACTTGCAAATGAACCTGCAGTCACTGGATGGTGTGCAGTGTAGCACCCTCCAATTTCAGCTGTTGGGAGCAGCAATGGAATATAGCCTAGAGCTTTGATTTCTCATGCTGTTTAAAACTAAAGCCCAAATCTAGATTCCCAAGGCCCTTGTGGTTTGACTTGAGGTGTTGAAGGGGTTGAAATTGACAATCACAATATCCAGTCTTCTGGGTTCAGATAACAGCATTCTGGTTTTTGGTCAGCAGGCAGGCCTTACTTTTTCATGAAAGGATAGTCCCATAAAACAGCTTCTGAATCCCACTTGCACAGGAGAGCCAAACTAACTGAGAAGTCTAATGGTAACTTGGCTAGTTTTGAGATGGAGTTGATATGTTGCCGTGTGGCTGTGGCTGCAGGTTCCCATATACTGGGACAGTACTGAAAAGCAAGCAAATCCAAATCTCCTCACTGTGTTACTTCCCATGCAGCTTCTGTGAAATGCACCCCTCCTCTTAGACCTGTCTGCTGTGCTTTTGACAGAGTTAAAATTTTCTGACTAACTGTGCAAGAAACTTCAGAAACCACCAGCAGCCTAGAAGAACAATTTATAAATAAAGTATGTCTTTGTTACTACTTTAGAAGAGCTCTGGTACCGCATTACCCTGGGTGAAGTATGAAAGAGCAAACAATAAAGGTGAAAAGCAAGACAATGTAC
>NW_008666896.1:23377-23648 GCF_000695815.1 Acanthisitta chloris | reverse complement strand
GGGGGTTATGGTATGAATCACAAACCGAGCTGCCATTTTTAAAATGAGTGCTGCGGTGAAATAGACCATGCGATCATTTTAAATGACATAAATGGGGCTTAACCTGGTTTCTTTCTATCAATCTTGATTGACTATAACTTTCTTTAAGAAGTATTTAATTGTTAGGAAGGCATTTTGCTCTGTTTTTCAGAGCACACTGCTGCTGAAGTGTATGATGAGTCACCTAATTGAACAGAAATGTGTGTCATTATATAAGGAGAAAAACAGATTA
>NW_008666896.1:12387-23285 GCF_000695815.1 Acanthisitta chloris | reverse complement strand
AATTAAGTATGTTGAAAATTGGTTGATGCTGGAAGCTTAGTGACACTAGTTTAAAAATAAACAGACAAAAAAAGGAAAAAATATCAACTGAAAATGTCAATGTCTTCTGGTATTTATGAGAAAGAAGAAAATTCTCCTCTTTTCTCAGCACTACAGAATCTGATATTTTCATAACACCCATTAACAAGTAGATGCTTGGAGAACAAGTGACGTTTCCAGTACAAGTTGCAGGCACTAGAGCAGAGGATGGCTTAGAAAATGTGGACTGCAGCCCTAAGGTAAATATAGAAGCTGTGCAATCACTTACATTGTGTGACTGGGTGTGCCCACACTATGGGGTTAATGCTAATAGCAGTGGTAAAAAACCAGCCCATTATCCTTTTGGTAAATCCTTGTCTGATAATGATGTCAGAGCTATTAAAAATAATAAGCTGCTCATATCTCACAAAGCACTTTGGGTAGATGTAAAACCCCTTATGCAGCATTTTCCAGGTAGGTGGGAGGAACAAGAAAAGCTTTCCCCATGTGGGGATGGTGAGCACACTGACATGGGCACCTGGCACAGGGACTGACACCACTTCTCCAGGCATGGCCTTAGAGCTGCACTATCAGCTGTTAGGAAGACCACTGGCATCACCAAGTTTGATGCTTTCCTTTCATGAAGCTGTTCCAGCAAAAAGCTCAGCCTGATGTTACTGAAGCCTGATCTTTCCATGCTGTACTGTGGTGACCTGGCATTGCCCAGCGTGCTGCGTGCCTGTTGTGGATGGAAAACATCCAGAAGTTCAGGATAGAGTGTCCGAATGGCTCAACCTGGAGGTAAGTCTGTATATGGTGGGCTCAAACCACCACTCATTGTGGTTTTTCTAACCAGACCTTGCTCAGGGTGACTCCTCTCTTTTCAGCAGCAACTCTTCAGGCTAAAAAAACCGTAAAACACTCAGGTTTTAGCCTACAATTGATTATCCCTGCTTGCAACTCCTCAAACCAGCTTATGCTGGTTTTTGTAGGTTTTTGGGACTGCTTTATACCCTGGTGGCACAGAAAAACCCAAAGCCTTTTCAGGACCCAGCTGGAACACAACTGAATAAGCGGTAGCATGCTGCCCTGACAGCAGACTGGGTCTGCGTATAAGGTGGGGTGAGCAGGCAGGAAGGCAAGCAGAGTTTAATGAGAAAGATGTCTCCATTTGTCACCCACCATCCCTCTCTTCTGGCTGGTCTCTGGGCTTTGGGGGAGACCTCTCCCCAGCCTCCCAGTCCCACTGGGTGCTTTGCATGTGACAGGTGCTCCCCTCCCATGGTTGTATGGATTGATCCTCCCCCAGCTTCAGGAGGCATCTACACTGCAAAACACCAGAGAAACAAAAGATAGAGCTGCTGTGTGGGTCTAGTTTTCTGTCTCCTATGCCTACTTCTCAAGAATTTGTTTTCCTTCTGATGAGGGACCCAGTCCTGCCACTCCTCCAACTGCTCTTTCCTCCATAGGGATAAGTCTCCCAGAGCATTTCCACTTGGCAGCCTTCAGGTGGACATGACGCTGGTCTGATCTAGTTTGGCTATTGTAGTCCACTCTCCTATTAATAACTCTTCTGTTGCTCCAGGACTTAAGGTCCCTTGTACTTCTCAGTAAGTTATGTTTATATGGTACTTGTATGACGCAGCAAGTTTGTAAAAAAGCCACAGCTGCAAAACCAGAGTCTGATGGGATCAATGGACTGAATTCAATCAAGCTCCTCACTTTCAAATCAGACTGTACTTGTTGACACGGATTATTGTTCACATGCCATAAAACAAACCTGACCTTAGAGTGTTTTGCATTTAATAAACAGGTAAGGAGAACATATAGGCACTCCTGAGCAAAACCACATCCATAGCTCGATACCTACATAAATACCGAACCACCTGAAAGAAATATTCAGAAAATACATGAGCTGCAAGCAATACTGAAAAATGCACATAGGATTGGGAGGGGTGGTGTGTGCAGATCGATGTCTATCAATGTGAAGGCATTTGCACATAAGCACTTGTGTGCAAACACAGATGATCTGTGGTGCACAGGCTTTGTACAGCTCTGTAGGTCTTGCCTTTTATGTTAGCTGGGCTTAATATATACATATCAGGATCTAACTTTTACACTAGTGATAAACAGTGGCTTGTTTTAGAATAAGCCTAGATGGATGAGTTAATTAAAAAATACTAATAATTTGTCAGCTGCTAATTAGGAAATTAATTAGTCATACAGTTAAGTGTAACTTCTGCATGTGAAGGAGCTAACTTCAAGTTGTCTTGGAGGAGACTGGCTTTCTGCCAGCACCAGTAAGTATATTCACAGGAAAAAAACAAAACACTGATTATTGATGAGTACTTTTCCTTTGAATAATAGGAGATCTGTTCCCTCAACAAAATAATGAACCACAGCCTCTTCATAAAAGAGATGTATCCTCTCTCTCTGTTGGCAGAAAAGAGGTTCTGTGAGCTTCTAATGATCAATACTAAAAAGGAAATGCATGAGAATAAAATTCCTCAGTGTAAGGAAAGCCTGTCCCTTGTTGATGTAAGGTGTTTGTTTAACCTACTTGGTTCTCTGGTGTAATAATTAGGTACATGAAACCTCTACTCTGTGGATGGTAAATGAAACACAAGGTTCCATCAGTAACTTCCCATCTTCACCATCCCAACAGCAACCTGCATTTAACAACAATGTCAACACCCTTAGAACCTCCTCCTAGAAGTCTTTGCTGTTCTCTAGCTCCCCAAAATCCACAGTACTTACAGCAGGATGGAGAAAGCAACAATTGCATTTGCAAGAAAGTTAAAAAGTGTGTCCAAAGATGTTCGAAGTCGGGAACAGGCTGTCACAAAATCAGTACCATTTTAGGCAGCCCCAAGTTAATTCCCTAGCTAAGAACAAATGCAACCTCATAAAAAGCCTAGTCACCATAAAGGAAACAGCTCTTTGGCAGCTGTGGGGTGCAAGATGCAAAGTACAGCCTGTGTGTGATGATAGGTTTGTCAGTTATAGTACTGGGAACACAAATACAGGGGACATCATGTTGAAGGCCCAGGAAAACAAGTGTCCTTGTGATTCCAGAGCTGAAACTATGTTAGATTTATGAGATCTGACTGGGATAAAAGATGGCCTTCAGAATTCAGCTAGGCATATATACTACTCATCTGCATCAGCAGCCCACCGCCAGAAGAGAGGTGAACCGTCTGTAAGGACATGAGCACACTGTGGTGCCATACACCTAAATGGGCAGCCAGCATACACACATGTGCAGGGGAATACTTCAGAGGAGCTGCTGTGCCTGACACAGTACCCCTGATTGCTTCTGGTGTGAAACGCTGCAACAATGATTACAGCCATTATCAGAAGAATGTTGCTTTTTAAATCAAATTTAGGAACATAATCTGTGAACAAATTTCAAATAACTTTCCTACCGGATATCTCAAAGAAATATCCTACTGATACTGCAGGGACTCAAAGTGGAACAGTTGGGGAAAAAGTGTTAATCTTACCATCATTTTGATACCTGGCTTTGGCATTGCTTTGAAGTTGCAAGCATGTACTGTGAAAACACCAGCCAATGTTACCTGCCTTTCTCCTCTACTCCTAACATACACTCTTCAGCAGTGGCAAGGAATTTCTGAGTATTTTAGTCACTAGGATGATAACAGAAAAAGTGACATCATGGCTTTTCAACTGGAGAAGGAGCAGAGGATGTATCCTATAACTTTAATAAAAGAAGAGAGATACTGTCCAGCAAAATAAAATGAAAGACTCAATTAATTGAGTTTCATATGATATCTTCTCTAAGGTAATCATTGTGGACAAAAACACGCCCGCACACAATATTGCAGCTGGAAGGAAATGTTTCATTTCCAAGTTTTTACCAAACGCTGGTACCAGTTCATTAGGGGACAGGCTGATCCCTTGCCCTTTATTTGAGTTGAATTCTCTTCGATCCACTCGTAAAAGAGCAAGAAAATTTGAAAATAAAAGGAGATCAGAATTCCATCTATCACAAGCCAGAAGTGACAGTAGTGGATCGATGAAGAAGAACAGAGATAGTGCCATGACTGGTGTGGGTTCTCACTAACCTGACACATTCCTGCCATCCAAGGCACACTGCTCCTAGCAGTGGCAGGCACAGAGCAGCTTGTTGCAAAGTGGTTATTTTAAGATGAGCAGTTTTCTGTGCCTGGAGTGATAAAAGTTCAGGTCATCATACCTATCAGTGGGAAAGCAGCAAGTGCTTGCTGTGCCTGTTAAACAAAATGGCAAAATGAGATGTCAGAGCCTCTGGGTAGCAATCTTGAACGTTTTGTGCCAGCTTTGCCAAGCAGACACTGCCTGAACTGATGCAGTAACATGGTGTTAAGAGGCAGTATGTCTGAAGGCTGGTGATGGAAGGTCAAAATGAGGAAGCATAAAGTAAAGACAGTCTCAAGGGTGAGATGATGTTCCAGGGATCGAGGATTATGAGATAATGGGACAGACACACTCGGATAGTAAATCCAGTATGATTTATTTTGCCTATATACACACATACAATTGCTAAATGGATACAAGTCTACCTACATTAGTAAAGAAAAAGTTATGTCCCTAGCAATTATGAGTACATATTGACCCCAAGAGTGGTGAGAGGAGCAGACCAGCACAGAGTCACATTCTGGGGGGCATGGCAGGCACAGAAGCTTAGTGGGCAACCTTGTGGAGGCAGTGTGGTCCCCAAGTTCTCATGCTCCCCTGCCCAGAAGGTGTGCATGGCCTTATATATCATAATTTTGCAGTGTCATCCTGATGTGACCAGCACATGACAGGATGAGGTGGGTCTGAATTTCTGGGTGCCAACATGCCTTGGGTCATGTATGTTTTGTAGACCCACACATGCATGCAGAGCCTAAGGGTGGTTGTCAGTATCCTCTGGGGGTCATTACTTCCTTGCCCTTCCTCATCATCACCTCTGAGTATCCTTGACAGGCTGCTTGGCAGTCAGTCAAGGCTCATTATCCTTTTGTCTCCCTTAGCTGAAATTTTCTTGTCACTACTTACTCCTTCTTTTGCTCAATTCCACAGGCCAGCGCACCTGCTTACTCCCTTCTCACTCCATTCCCACAGGAGACATGCAACTGCTTATTTTTGTGGTCAGTTTGACATGGCCTGCTGCAGACCATCTCCATTTTATAACTGTATTTGGACACAGATAATTGCAAGATTATGTCTTGTAATTGGTAATTTTTTTCATTCTCAGTTGTGACTGAATGCTGGGAGGCTGTAGAACAGAGCCTGGAGAGGTTTCTTCCATGAACAGATCTCTTCCTCCTTACGGACAGTAAAGTGTCTTCATGAGTATGTGTGATTTTTGCATGATATGCCAATTTTGGATGGATAATATAGATGCTAAGGATCTTCGAAAATCCTTGACAAAGTAGAGAGAGTCACAAGTAAGAGATCTCTCTGCCTTGGGCAAGGAAGGATGTCTTAGTCTCAGGTAAGGATCTCAAACCTTGAGAAGTGTCCCTGCTCAAGGAGAGTCACTGGTGTGCATTTCATCTGCAATGCAATGGAGATGTCTCCATTTTAGCTCTGGTATCTTGTTCTGTAATTTGGTTAGTTTGCATTTTTTTGGTTTCAAAACCACCTTTAGAAATATTTTTCAACAGTACCTTCACTCCCTTGTAAACGAGCCAGGAGCTTCCCAGCTCACAGGTTTACCACAGGGCATAAGGCCAGCTGCTCCTTAGTTAGCCTGAAGGATGGTGAGGAGTCAAGTATCATCATAGGTGGGAAATCCTTATCCGTGTACTTCTGGCTGGGCTTGAGACACAGATGGCCTTGCTGGCAGTGTATGTCTGGATGTGATGAAGGGAAGCATTTGGGTTGTTGAAAGTGTTGTACACCTTGCACCAATGTTCATGTACAATAGTCCATTCTCAGCATCCAGCAGAAACACAGGAAAACTTCACATATGTCCAGAGTACCAAAATGTATCTTTCCTCTCCTAGTGGATCAGACACATTCAGAGCTGCCAGCTCCACTACTCATCATAGTGTGTTTAATGTGGCCGGTCATACAGACATCAAATGGCACCTACAAATAATGAAGCTGGAGTCATCTGCTGTCATGGTTTAACCCTGGCTGGCAATGAGGCATCACAGGTATAGACATCCTGTTCCCCCGCTGCAGAACACCAAGGGTGAGGCTCACTGGAGCCCAGAATATTTGCAGTCACACTATGTGCAGGACTTTGTTAGCTGCCTGGGTAAAACTGGAGACAACAGGGACCCTACAGACCCTTATGCAGAGTTGAGCTCTCTTCCAAAAATGGGCTGGATGCCCTGAGTCTAAATTTAATGCTATATGCCCTGCATGCAACTTTTCAGTTAATATGAATTTGTTCAGCTAATTCTGAGGTGCAACTGGCTGAACTTTTTCGAGTAAAAGGATCAGTCCCACAGTGTTGTCAGCCCTTGCAAACACCCCTTGCCTTTTGAAAAGGAGCAAAGCCATGACCTTCTTGTGCAACTAACAAACATGCTTAACATACTTCATCCACTCGCATATACAACAATTCTGCTCCTGGTTTGTGTCTTTGTATCTCCTTCACCCAGCTCAAACTCTAATTTCAGTCAGTCCACAGATTTTGTTTACGTGCTGCTTCCAAAGAACCAAAAATCTGGTAGGGTCCCTATAGTGTTTTGTAAAGAAAATAATACAACCCTGCTTTGATTCCGTACTCTGCAAACCATGGTGAGGTACAGGTTATGAAGATCATTCTTTCAGGAGAGCCAGGGAGAGTTTCTGGTGCATGTTTGGGGTACACATTCTTCAGAGAGTTGGTGCAGGATTGGGTATTAAAGTTGGTCAGAAAATATTTGTCTTCAGCAGTCATGTAAATAACGTTTTTTGGCAGAGAGTTGTGCATTCACATTAGGAGTATTCTCAAATACTCCACTGGAAATGTGGTTTGTGTCCTTCATCCTCACAGTCTGCTTAGTTTACAAAATCCTAATAAAACTGTATGTCCTATCATCTAGAACCTTTGCCTTCTCTTTCCTATGCTTCACGTCAAAAGGACACGGGCCAGGTGGGAGCATCTGGTTTGTATGATGAAGATGCTAACTTAAGCTGCAATTTTTTTCAGTGAAATTACTAGCCCTATCTTGAGCTTAAACATGGTTTCAGCGAACTTTAAAGGATATGCAGACCTTTTGTTTTCTCTGTATGCAAATAAATTTCTCCCTAAAACTGCATGCCAGCTAGACAAAGACCACCTTATTCTAATATGTTTCCAATGCCTTTTGCACACGTTCACAGGAGATTATGCTGAATAAGTGATTTCTGCTTCTGCAAGCTCTTCTACCATGCAGAAACCCCAGGTAATTTCCTTGTCATTCTCTTTGTAATAAAGAAATCACAGCAAAAGACAAGAACATCTCCCACATATTAAAAAGAAAAAGTAAAAATAGAATTCAAATATGTAGGAGAACTAAGAGAGATACTCAGGATCTTCTCAGACATGCAATAGCTCCAAGAGCCCCAGGCCACAGCTGCAGAGGAGCTGCAGGCAGGGTCTGTCCCAGCAAAACAGCAAGGGCAGCCTCTGGGGAAAGCAAGGCATGGAAGCTGGTCCCTTCTGCTTTGTTTGAAGGCCTGGAGCTATGACAAAAGTTCATAAAATCATAGAATGGTAGAATGATTTCAGTTGGAAAGAAGCTTAATGATGGTGTAGTTCCAATGCCCCTGCTGTGGGCAGGGATATCTTCCACTAGAATAGGTTGCTCTAAGCCCGATCTAACCTGGCCTTGAACACTTCCAGGAATGGCGCAGCCACAGATTCTTGGGCAACCTGTTCACTGCCATCAAGGCTGAGGAAACTGTGCTTTCTAGTGAAGTATTTGAGCCAACAGACCCTGAACTACGCAAGAGTGCCATGAGAAAGAAGGGAGTGACAGTAGTAGGTGACTCCCTGCTGCATGGGACAGAGACACCCACCCAACAGCTTGACCTGTTGTCTGCACAATTTTGCTACTTGCTGGGAACCCGGATATGGGATGTTTTGGGGAGATTACCAAAGCCTGTCTGACCCTCTGACTAGTATCTCTGATGTTCTTACATGGGGGCACCAGTGGTACTGCTGGGTGCCTGGAGTGTGACAGTCAGGGGTATGGGGACCCAGGTGGTGTTCTCAGTCCTGTCAGAGAGGGTAGGAGGTGTGAGGAGCACTGGTACTGCCTGTCAACAACTGCTTGAGTAGCTGGTGTCATAGCTGGTGTCAGCAACAGGGTATGGTTTTGGACCGCGGGACCCAGTTTGAAGATCAGTGTCTGCTTGGGAAAGATGGGACTCACCCTACTAAGTAGGGCAAATATATCTTTGGCAGGAGAATGGCTGACTCAGTAAGGATTATACCTATATATGTGTATATATAAAAGCAACTAAAATCTTTGATCACAGGCAAAAATACCTATTTAAAATGACTACCATTATTTCAGAGAAAGAAGAGAAATATTTTTGGCATGACAAAGAGCTGAATGCTGAACTAAACACCATGAAAACCAAAGCCCACTGTTATTAAATCTGGTGGAAGCTCCTCATACAGCACCAGAACGTATATGCTGTGGTGTGACATGGGAGGACTGATTTGATCCTGTGTTTCTAAGGCTGGGGTCTGAGGAACAGTGGAAATGTCCCTGGCTCCCACTCAGACGTTTGCACATGCAGCCCCTGGTTCTGCCCCTGGTGGGTGCCTGTGGGATGAGGGGCCCTCTGCCTGGGGCAGACACCTTCTCCCCATGCACAGGACATCTCACTCCCTGAGCAATGGGTGCCAAAACAGAGTGTCTCTGTGGACTTCTCCATTGTGTGAGTCCTGCACAGAGGCTTTCCAACTTGCTAAAAAACAACAGGAGCAGGTATGAATTTGTCTCCCACAGGGTACTCTTTCAGGGTGGTACCTGCATCTGACAGCCTTACCCCTTATTCTAAAGCACCTTGACAAACAAGGAATAAAACCCCTGCTTGTGTCACAGCTCCAAACAGCCACTCTGCCTTTCGACAAAGGGTGCAGGTACCCAGCCCACCTGAGGACTCACTGGCATCTCCATCCTGTCCAGCATGCTCCAGCAGTATGGTTCCTCACCTGCACTGAGCAAGTGAGTGCATCCAAGGAGCCAGCTGTGTTGGCTGGCATCCTTCTCCCAGTGCAGCAGGTTTCCAGTCCAGCACCACTACCCTCTCTGCAGCTAAACTCTTTGAGTCCTTAATAATGAAGGTAACAGCTAGTGGGCTTTTGGGGGGGAATCAGTGTCAAGCAATAGTACTTGCAAATTAACATCTTTGAGAAAACACCAGCTGCCATGCTCAGTGCTCTCCAGCCAGTGTGTGGTCCTTACCTAGCATCTTGATTCCTAACAGGATTTCTGCTCCTTTGTGCTCCTCTAACACGGGTACACTTGCCCCTTCACATAAGAGAGGTAAAACTGAAAAAAAAAAAGAATAATTTACATAACAAATTATTGTTTGGTGAAAATCTGGTCTAGTGATTAAAAGGAAAAGATAATGACACAACTGATATCTAATATTTTGCACAATAGTAATAACACAGCATAACCCAAGTAATGCTATTATTACTCTCGAGTGAGACTAATTAGATACAAAAAATACCTTTTCTCATATCTAGAATATATTTATCTTCCTAAAATACCCCTTTTATTTAAGATTTTTCATTTTGAGTGCTGATGATGTGAGACAATTTGACAGCTAAGAGAATTGCCTGTCAGTGAAGATAATTTTTGCAGAGCAGCAGGTAGGACAGAGAAGGCTATTTTGCAACTTGAATTGCCAGTTCATGCTTGTGCAGTGCCTAGGGTACTGAGCCCTCCTGGTTTAATGATTGTTACTGCTGTTGCAATGCAAATATGAAGTCATTAATCTGCATGAGCCCCTCAGGAGCAACAGCCTTAGAGCCCCCAGTGCACAAGGGCACTCTACAAGCAACACCAACACCAAAAGTGATGGGCTTGGTGGTTAATCATTAAGAGTGGGAGCTCCCTCTTATTGATCCTCTGCTTGCAGCCTTCTCCCAGGGCAGGCCAAAAACCCCCTGCTCGCTTTCACTCGCTTTGGGCGGTATGAAATGAGAGGGTCAATTCTAGGGAAGGGAAAGGCTCAGCAGGTATGAACGGAAACAAGTCCATTGGTTTGAACACAGCTGCACCAGTTTGTACAAGTAAATTGATTCTCTCATTGTATCACCCAATTTAGGCCTGTCAGGCTGATGCTGCTAGCAGTGTGGTTGAAATGTCTGGTAACAGACAGAAAAAAGTGTTCATATTTTAAAATATGTGCATATATTTCTAGAAAGTGTATGTGTGTTGGGGTGGGGGTGGGGGAGTAGAAAAGAAAGAAAACCTAACAAAAACTCCCAGGTTTCAAACTCCCTTGCCTTTTTTTCTCACTTTTACTGACTACCTTTTTCTGGTGCCTTTCTTTTTAAAGTGATGGTAACTTTATTACAGCTGTCACCGTAACAGGTAATTGGTATGCTGTAAGTGGAGGGTGACAAAATTGCATTACTGTGAACAACTGTGGACTGGAGCAAAGCACATTGTTGGAAAACTGCAGTGGGTCTGAAAACACCCCCCTTTTCCCTCCTCCCCAGTCTTCTTCTAGTCCTCATGCTATTCTGGGAATGTTTCAAGATTCTTTGAACCCCTCACCAAATCTCTGCCTAAGAGCCACTTTCACATTGTATTTGTGTACAGTTCTGGGCCCCTCAGTTCAGGAAGGATATTGAGGTGCTGGAGCAGGTCCAGAGAAGAGCAACGAGGCTGATGAAGGGACTCAAGCACAAGTGCTATGAGGAGAGGCTGAGGGAGCTGGGGTTGTTT
>NW_008666896.1:1686-12083 GCF_000695815.1 Acanthisitta chloris | reverse complement strand
TTCCAACCAGGTTGATTCTATGATTCTATATTCTTCACAGTACAAAACCAAAAACCCTCCTAGACCATGTGCTAACACAGGCAATTATTTCCTTGGTGCATAATGGTAATTATTAATGACTTAAACCCACTCAGCACTTTGAGCACAGCCATCAATTTCTGTTCTTCTCTGAATGAACTATTTCCCATTGCATTCATTAATTTTATTCAGGGAATTATCACATGCTGTAGCAGAGTGAAAAATAAATAGGAGCTTTTTTTCCCCTCTTCCTTATAGAGATTTGTTTTCCAGTGCAGGTTAAAGTTATCTTCCCACAAATGCACAACACACTGCTGTTGGCAACTCAGGCATTACTGACTGCAACAGCTGTCAAAAATTTTTTCATCCTTTAGATTTTAAATTTCTAATGCATTCAGTGTAATTAAAGTTACTGCAATTTTGTATAACAAATAGGAAACTGCTTTGTATATATCATGAACACACAATACCACCTTTCATCTCCCTCTCCTTTTAGTGTACAAAAATTGTTTTAATGAATAGAAGGCAGCAAAATATTATCCTTCTGTTTGAGGATGAAGTTTATTCTTGTGGGGTGCTATGCTGACTCCAGCAATATTTATTTTCCAGGGCAAAAAGCATCCAGTTCAGTAAAGGTGATGAGGACTGTGTTCCTTGGTTGCAGACTCTTTGCAGCCTCTGGATGTTTGACAGACATGTTGCACAACCAGGAGCCAGACACTTGATTGTTACCCTTTCCTATTTTTTCCACAGCCCTGTGCAAAGTGATAGGACTTCACTCAGTTTATTGAAAAAAATTAAGGACTACCTATGACTTGCTGGTCCTGATGTTTCCATATCTGCTGCAGTAAAAGAAATGGATTTTGGCTTTACGCAGTGCTTTTCTTCTGCACTCTTTACAAAATGTTAATGAGTAAGTTCAGTGCAGTTTCTCTCAAGGCAAAAAGGAGACACTGTGTACTCGATATTGTTTACACTCAACAGGGTGATGCAGGCTGTTTCATTGAATAGGGGAAAGCTGGCTGAAAAGCAGCATCCACTTGTAACAAAATAAAGAATTATTTGCCTTCATGTTGCTTCCCACCATGGGCTTCTTTCCACAGTGCCTCAGAAATCACATACTCATGAGTGCTGTGTGCCCACAGGAGAGAAGCTAAGTGAGTCCCCCAGCTCCGCTCTCCTTTCATGTGGACAGCCTGCTGTCCAGAGGAAAAGAAAAAGTGAGACTTTTTCTATTTCTTACCCAAAATCATGCTACAGTGAAGGAGATGCACTGCCTTCTTTATAGCACTTAGAGAGGGCTGGACTGCTCTCTGAGCTTAGACCTGGCTCTGAAGGCAGTGCATTCTTTACTCCTTTGAAGGTCTCTGGCATAGGCCCCAGTTCATATTCCTTAAGTCTGCCCTGCTCTGCAGGCTGCCAGCAAGTCAACACCCAGTGCTGCTCAGCTGGCGTGCCTTCCCAAGTCAAAACAGGCATGTGTAAGCAACAGCCTGTTCCTTTTTTCCATCATACTGATGGATCAAAAAAGAAAGAATACATCCTTCTCCTGCCCTTGGTGGAGGTACAAGCTGATCTTCAGCAGTGGCAAGACCTTCCCACACTGAAAATTCTCTGTTGCTGGAGCTGTCTGGACGAGTCTTCTTGTCAGCTGAAAATAGCCATTCCTGTACCCATGATGCCAGATGTTAGCACGTCTTTGGAATACATTCTTGCTTAGCTATCTCTCACTACACCACACCCTGCCTCCAGGTGTGCATCTCCGTAAAGCGCCGTTCTGTGACACTTCTGGTCACAGCCATCACTGACCTAAAATTTTCAGCATAGCATATAGTCAAGCAGGAAGAGGACACATTTCTCTTTGGCCCACAAACGTCTTTGGCAGATTCAATAATGCCAGCTTACAATGCCAGTAATGTCAGTAAAGCCAGCATTTTTCTCCCTGGAGCAGCTGCAGAATGTCATGTCAGTGCCCCCTCCAGTGCCCTGTTCTGTAGTAGAGGGTCCATACTAAATACTACAGACTGGTTAAAAAGCCTGTAAAAACATGGATTTCAGTGAAATTCTACAGTACTTCCCTATACATATAATTTCTGGTGTGCTTGGGATGTCTCAGTATGGCCCCCAAACATGAAGAGGGATAACTTCACAGAGTGGGATGTGTGGTAACTTTGGTTTTGGTGGCCTTAATCATCACAGCTTCAAATATATTTAGCAGCATATAAGGACGATAAGCAAGCTGCAGTACTCTCAGTCTAAGAACGTATTTGCCTCCCTGCACATCCTAATTGGGTGTCCTGTAATGACAGTGAAGCTTTGGTGGAAAAGGTCAGCAAATAATAGACCAGAAAACTCACACATGATAATCCCAGCTCTTCAAATTCCCTCTTCCCCTTGCCATGCACTGTTCATCCCCACACAGGAGTGTGTTACAACTCTCTGCCTCCTGGTCTCTACCTGCTATTCTCAAACAAGAGCAAAACAGCTTCCCTCTTGCTTAATTAAACTTGGCTCCTGTGACGCTGAGCATGTCACATTTTATCAGAGAGGTTATAGTTATTGACATTCACTTTATTAGAAAGAAACCTTTGAACCAAAATCAATGCATTGCTCGTGCAAGAAGCAGTCAAGTCCCTTTGGACAGTGTGGTGGTTTTGGCTGCAGTCCACACCTCTATCCATCTTTGAAAGCTAGAAAGCTCATCTGGGTGGGGAAAGAATAAGGAATAGACTTCATCAGGAAAAGAATCTGGGGTTCCTGATCAATGGCAAGTTGAATATGAGTCAACAGTGCGCCCTGGCAGCCAGGAGGGCAAATCATGTCCTGGAGTGCATCAGGCAAGACATGTCCAGCAGGTAGAGGGAAGTGATTGTGCTGTTCTGCTCTGTGCTGGTGTGGCCTCACTTTGAGCCCTGTGTGCAATTTTGGGCACTACAATATAAGGCATAAAACTGTTAGAGAGGAGCGCAATGAAGATGGTGAAGGGCTTAGAGGGGAAGCTATACAAGGAGTGGCTGAGGTCACTTTGTTCAGCTTGGAGAAGAGGAAACTGAAGGGAAATCTCATTGCAGTCTACTGCTTCCTCGTGGGGAAGTGGAGAGGCAGGCACTGATCTCTGCTTTCCTGTAACCAGTGACAGAACCTGAGGGAATGGCATGAAGTTGTGTCAGGGGAGATTTAGGTTGGATATTAGGAAAAGGTTCTTCACCCAGAGGGTGGTTGGGCACTGGAACGGGCCCCACAGGAAGTGGTCAAAGCACCAAGCCTGACAGAGTTCACGAAATGTTTGGCATATGGTGTGCCTTTTGGGGCTGTCCTGTGCAGAGCCAAGAAATGGACTTTGATGATCCTTGTGGGTCCCTTCCAACTCAGAATACTCTATTACTCTATGATCAGGATGAGGAATGTTTCTCTTCTGTATGTGGATTGTCCATCATCTCAGTTCATGAGACCATGGTGCAGGTGCTTGGCTTTTTACACAGAAAAGTGAGGAATTGCAGGAAAAGTGTAAGAGCATGGGGGACAGTGCTCTGCTGCAAGAGTGGCCTGCAGACATGTCAGGTGAGAAGGGCATTTCATACCCCCCTCAGGATTTGATGCTGAATCTCATCTTACTCTTTATGAAGCAGGGGATTAGATAATGTCAGTGAAGTTTGCTTTTTTCTTTTAAAGGAGAAAATAAGAGCATATTTCTACTTGTCACTGATGTGAATAAAAGCTAGAAAATAAAACATGAATACTGTTCTAAACGTTAAAAAGCGAGACAGAAACTAAAAGGCTCCAAGCTTCATTTTAATTTCCTTGTGTTT
Organism: Acanthisitta chloris; assembly: GCF_000695815.1. Classification (NCBI taxonomy): domain Eukaryota; kingdom Metazoa; phylum Chordata; class Aves; order Passeriformes; family Acanthisittidae; genus Acanthisitta; species Acanthisitta chloris. Next base: position 8,256 of record NW_008666896.1, on the reverse strand, counting down.
TTTTTCTAGCTATAATTTTATTCTCTTGCTGAATCCTGCAATTTGTATTTGTCTGCGATCAGCAGTGCTCTTTTGCACCAGTCACAATGTTAAGACTTCTGTGTCTTTGCATGGTGCAAAGGTTCCTGCCAGCCCCTCAGAGCCATTTCTGCCTGGTTTTCTTCTGGGTTCCTATGATCAACAACTGACAGAAAGTACTTTGAGGGCTGGTGGGCAGCACTTCACACCAGAGTTTCACAACACACCTTGGACTATACTGTCAGATGTGGTAAACTGTAGAAACGGATACATGATTACATAGTTGAGACTGCTCTTAATTCATTTGTCCTGGCTGCAGAAATTAAAGGAATGGCTGACAATGACAAGAAATATTTGGAAACACTCTTGAAAATGAGGGAAATAATCTTCAATAGATGTGAGATCTCCTGCCATGTTTATTAAAATCGTTCTGGGACACAGAAAGCCATTCCCCCTGGTCATGAAACCACTCGCCTGGAGAGGAGTGCCAGAATAGTCTGGTCTCAAATGAACTCTTGTTGGCCACCTCAGGCTAAACCTGGTGCTCTTCTCAGAAAAGAACGATCTCTTCTCTGCAACACAGTAATCATTAACAGGAATTTCTCGATCATACCATTCCTTAGGTATTATTTTTTCAAAAGTAGAATTTGCCAGCTTCTCTCACTAGGTATTATGTGCCCAGGAGCAGAATTGGCCCTAGCACAGGCTGTAAAAGTGCACCTTCACAGCAGATCATTTTTTGACACTACATCATATAGTGACTAGGCCAAGCAAATTCCCTGGGGTAACTATTAATATGTTTTGTTTAATTGTTCATTTTGGTGCAGTTGTTATGTGTCAGTGCCTACCACAGATGCTGGAATGGGTCACTGACCAAGGAAGTCCTGGCTATACAGTGTGGAACTCTGGTTTATTCTTTTGCAAATAAGTAGAACCTAGCCCAGATCAGGAAAAATAGTCAATTAGACATTTCCCCCTCACATAATAGTGGGATTCACATTGAAGTCATTAAAATTGCAAAGGTTTACTCCATCTCCACATAAATCCCCACACCTCTGTAGATGCTCAGGCTTCCCTCACACTGGGGAGGTCTAGAAATTAATTGCCGTAGTTTGCAAGCAGAGAGTGAGACTGCTGTCTTGTCACCACCTACATTTTCTCTGTAAGGCTGCAGCTTTTCTAGGGGTCTGCATGACTCTTCACAGTCTGGATGTACTGTGCACTGCTCCAGTACCAGTGTTAGGAGGTCCTGACCTTGTTCGCACTAAAGGACAGTGGAATTTTTATACTCTTATAGAAACTACATTTAGCCTCATCTCTGCTTTCTTCTTGAGAGGAGTGTACATGTGCATATACAGGTATATGCATTTAGACTTGCTGGGACTGTCTAGACCCAAGACAAAGGAGTTCTGCCTGGTCCACTTTTCATGCAATAGGTGATACCACAAAAATCTGTGATGTATTTCAGCAGTCTGGACTTTCAGTAGGCTATAATCTCTCCCCAGATCTGAAGATGTATCTATGGCACATTTGAACTCTTTAGAGCAACCCTAGGCAGCCCATCAAGCCCATGAATGTGTGTATGGAGTCCTACATATGCAGTGAGTGCATACTGCGGGGCAATATCAAAGCACAACACTTTTAAACAAGGAACACACCTCTCTCTCGCACTGGTTGCCATTGAGATCTTATATTTGTTCTTGCTTCCTTTTTGCCCTAACTCTAAAAGTAAGCCATGGCAACTAACACACAGCTTCTGTGCCCTATCTTGGCCCCTTTCCATTATGCCTAAGGGTTTGTCTTCACTTGGTTATTCATTGAAATAGCAGCTCTGGCTTTATAACTCTATGTCTATCTAAAAGCAAGGATCAGAATAAAAAGCACTACATGGTCTTTGCTTGGCTACACAAAACAGATCAAAAGGAGCCAGTTATCCATATAACCTGCCTAAAAGTTTCTTTTTTTAATTCTTTTCATTAATTACTTATAATGTGAGTGCACTTTTGCAATGGAAAGCTCCAGACAGAATCATTTTTCCCAGCACTTCAGCATTTCTCATTTCTGGGCAAGATCAGATAAACTGCAGCAAATACATGAGGGGACATTTTATTTTTTTGGCTCTTTTAAGATTACTAGATAGTATTTCAGTATTTTCCCTCCAGTGCATCTCATTTTTTGCCTAACCACCTCATTACTATATCCTTCTTACCACAGGCAGGCATGAACTAGCAATCTGAGAGAAAATAAGTCCAGTTTCAAGATATCTAAAATCAGCATCTCATCTTGAGAGATGATGCAGGTTTTTGGAGACAAATAATGGATCTATGATTCATTTTTGTGATTTTTATAGGTCAAAATTACACCCGCATATGAAAATCCTCTTAAGAACTAGGGTGCTTGAGACTAGGATCTATATTTTGCAGTGTGGGCTCCATTTTGACATGTAAAATATTCTTACACTGGCTTACTTGAGTGAGACAATAAGTCCATTGAACAAGTAAAACGATACAGATAATTTGGTTTAACTATTTACAAGATGAGTTGCTTATGTGTATTCTCTGTTTCCTTGGATACTAGAGATTTTATGCTACAGTTCAGCCACACATACATTTTCTATTCCCTTACAGCACCTGGAATATGAATGAAAAATCCCCAGAAACTGTTAAGACATGGGCAAGATTGCAAGAGTAACCTCAAGCAAGAACATCCTAGTTAGAGTCAGATAGAACTCGACAGGGAAAACAGAAAACTCATATTCTGCATATGTTCTTGATGGTGCTCTCTCTTGGTTTTCTAAGAAGGCAAGACTTGCATGGCAATATTATCTCCTCTTTCTATTATGAGGCTGCAGTTGATTTTGCTTTTGGTTTCCACCTAACTGGCAGCTCAAAGTTAATGAATCTGACCATGTACATAGTTTGGACTGAAGGCCAATCCAGTGCCTTTTTAAACCAGTTTTCACAAGCCCTTGCACAGTCTTAAGTGTGTGACAATTATCAGAAGCACCACGCTCAAAGGTACACTTCGGTGTGCAGATTGATTTACTAATCCTACTAAACAGTTCACAGATTCCCTCTTTCCATTAATTTTTGAATATTTGCCTAGTATTTTTAAGTATTTTGAAAGCCATAAATATTTTCCCAGAAAATGACAGATTACTGACTAGTTCCAAGGTTGCTGATGTTATTAACAGCAAAACTGGTTTAAACAGTCTTACAAAATTTGAAAAGACAACTTTTAAGGAGACTTCTTTAGACTGGATGAAAGCTCAGGGAAAACCCAGAAAAACCTGGGAAGTATTTTTCAAACTTCTTCCAATTCTAGGTGGTGTCTTCTTTGTGTTTAGTAAACTTAGATGGACTTTGCTCATCAATGTATTGAGTTTTTTTTAAATTCCCAACAACTTTTATCATTTACAATGTTTTGCAGCAAGGAGTGATACAAGTTATTTGTGTGTTTTGTGAAGGGCTGTTCCTTGTGCTTGTCTGTGACCCACCTATGTTTGAGTCAGTGTTCCTGAGGCTTTATGTTGGAAAATCCCGTCAAAAATGGTCAACTCCTTCAAGGCACTCAGCATTTTATACTCTTGAGTTCTGCCTGTTTCCAAACTGCACAGTCTTAAACTGTTCAAATTTTTATTGTAGGAAAGCTGTTCTCTAGCTTCACAAATCTTGCCCTTCTTTTCTGTAACTTCTCAATTCTTTGGCTTTTTCTGAGTTACTTCGAATGAAATGCAGTTCTCAAGATGCATCTATATCACAGCTATACATATCGTGACATAATGGCATTCACTGTTTGGTCCCTTACCATTTTGTATACAACTTGGATCTTCCTTCAGTTTTCTGAATGTTGCTGAGAACTGAGTTGATGTTTTTTACTGAATGCACTTCAACTTCTACAAGACCTTTCCTCTTCCTGTTGCCAAAAAAGTTCCTAATTTTACTGCCTCACTTCAGTCTCAAAATTAATGTGATGAATTAGGTATTTGAACATTGTTTGCAAGAAACCATAAAGAGAATTTTAGGCAGAATACAGTAAATACTGTTATTTACCTTCAAGTCCTGGCAAGGCACTGAATAATTTGTGCTGTCCTGTAAAGGCTTTTTTTCTTTTCCTACTAGTTCATATACATGAAGCTTTCTCTCCATCTCTGCATTTCCAGTTTCTTTCAGAGGGAGAGGAATGAGTTTGGGCTACAGGGTGCCAAGGCTCTGCAGTGGTCATTTAATGGACAAAGCAAAATGCCATCACAGGTGACTCAGGATTTCACTAAGTGCTGAGGTATATCTTATATCCTTCTTCACATCAGTGATGGTTGGTGCGTGGTGTCAACATTTTTACTGAGCATTCACCACTGACACTGTCATACCCCTTATGTCATGTAAGGATTTCACTGGAAGATACACCCTGAGAAGCAATCTGGCAGATTTGGAGCCATTTTGCAATGGGAACATCTGTCTAAGAGGGACAAAAGCTAGCATGAATCAAGACAGTGTAATGAAAGGCACTGGAAAAGCTTCTTATCTGGACACCCAGAAGTGTTCTTCCCCATGATGTAGGAAGTTGGGCTGGGAGGGACCTACCACCCACCAAGGTAGGGCTTTTGTTTACAAAAGGCATCAAGAGATATGGCTACCCCAAGGCTTGTGGAGTAGCAGTATCTTAGAAATGAATTAGAAATTACTTTGTACTCTTGCAAACTTTATTTTTATTGGATATACTACAGAAGAAGTCCTAACAAGGATGAGGGGCCCTGCTGCAATAAAAGACTGCAGGCTTGTGGTTGGAGAGGGTTTCTGCATTGTGAAGCCTGTTTAAAGGCAGAATCATTAACTCCAATTCCCTCCAAGGAGGAAGGCTTGCTTCACGACTAGTGTTCAACGCAGTTAAGTGGCACAGCTAGAGATCTTGGCAAAGCAACATATGGTGTTTTCAAGCATTGTAGATGTTTCATTGCATATGTTTCCCACACTGTTACCTCGCAACACTTCAGGGCACTGCTTTGCTCTGTTTATCATTGCTGTGCTGGTACCTTTTACCTTTGTCTTCAGATGTTAATTATTTACAGTATTGATGCCAGAAATTTAAAATATGAAGCTAAATATACCTGTTTGGAGGGTTATTGTAATTCAGACTCCAAACTATGCAAAAGCTTTTCGATGACAGACTCTGTCACTACTTTCCATCATATTGTGCACTCATGATTTGGAGACTCTTTGTGCAAAACACCTAGGCTTTGGTTTGCCAACTAGAAGCTCAGTACACTTTGACTGCTTTGCCTGTGTTCTTTGGAACAACAGCATTTTCATTTGCACAAGTAGCCATTAATAAATAAACTTGGTTCAGAGGCAGGCAGAGAGATGCATATTCACACAGAGCAATAAAGCCCAGCCACGCCAAGCGGGGCTTACCAGTTAGTACACTGTGTTTATTCAGGGAACAGCATTTGCCCTCTCTGGAAAAGCCATCATGATATTTTCTGCAGAGTCTGATGAGCCAGTCCCAGAACAATCCTTCTGAGTCATCAGTTTCCATTTGAACAAACGTGGTGTTAAATGAAATGAGAGAGGCAAATAATGATTAACCCAGGAAAGATACAAAAACTACCAGATTACATTAAACAATGGTCAAATTCAGATGGAAAAATCCCTCCCCACCCTCCCCCCAATCCACAAAAAGGAAGAGGATAGTGGATTCCTTACTACTGAAGCTCTTTGTCACAGCTTATTTTCCTACAAATACACATTGCAACTAATTCAATTAGAAGTAACATGACAAATATAGCAGGTTAAAGGTTAATTTACCTACCTTGTTTTATCTGAAAATCTCATCTGAAATCAGATTAAATTAGCATATTTGTTGGTCTAAGCTTTATGAACTGTACAGGTAGGGAATGTGGATTGCATGTTACCTATATGAGCTAACATGCATATCTTAGGGTCATAAGACACTGGGACAGCTTGCCTGGAGAAGATGTGGATGCCCCATCTCTGGAAGTGTTCAAGGCCAGGTTGGATGGTGCTTGAAGCAACCTGGTCACTGGCCATGGCAGTGAGGATGGAATGAGATGATCTTAAGGTCCCTTTCAACCCAAACTATTCTATGATTCAATGATAACTTGTTCACATTCACAGGACTGATACTAGAGCCAAATTCAATGCTTCAGAGAGGATCTACAGGAACACAAACTGCAGTAGTCTGGACTGCTGAGAATAGAGGTGTACTCACCAAAGAAGCCACGTGGCTGTAACATTAATTCTCTTCCTAAATCCGTGTGCCATTTATTTCTTGAGTATACACTGAGGAACAAGAAAGGAGGGGTTTTTATTGCTGGAGTTTTCTTGAATCTACTAAAATTTCCATCCTCTACATTTCAGATTGTCATATACACCAAACAGGAGTTTATGATAGCAGTACTAATGTTAATAGGCATCATACCTTGGGGAAAATGAGGACCTTTGGGTTTTTTCAACAGTATGCAGCCAAACCACTGAAAAGAGATTCATCCACAATAAGTCTGGCAGGAAAAATGTAAATACACGTAGGGCACAA
>NW_008666896.1:0-1597 GCF_000695815.1 Acanthisitta chloris | reverse complement strand
GCAGCAACTTGGCACCTCATGTGCAGATTGCCCAGGCATCATTACCTTTGCCTTATCATGCCTGCTCCCTGCAGAGAGGCCAAAACCAAGGCACCCTCTTCCCAGAATTCTTCAAGCTGCTGAAATTGTCCCAGGATGGCTCTGCTACCAGGCATAGTGGACAGAGACCCTGAGTCTCATCCACATTTTAGCTGGAGTGAGAATTATCCCTAATGAGAAGAAAGCAAAATTGGCCCAGCAGAACTTTGATTCCTGAGCTTTACAACATGTATCCTTGGTAGCAAACCTTAAGACTTTTTTGGGAGAGCACAGAAAAACCAGGACCCTCATGACTTTGGGAAAGTTGTAAGTCCTAAGTCCCAAGTCCCAACTGCTATGGAACGTAAGGAGCTGAGGTTCCTCTCTTACGTCTGTAGGGGACTAGCTGGACATGACCCTAATCCCAGAAGAATCCATGTGGCTTTCACCCCCTCTTCTGATGAGTTTTAAACCCATCAGGATAAAATAAAGCAAGTAAACACTCACAATTGAGCTAAGCTAAAAAAAATTTAAGAAAATTACGTGTTGTAATGGGTCACCCAAACCATGTATTGACATCTACAAATGGCAGAATAGCTGAAGAGTAAATCATGGCCAACTAAACCAGATGAACCCAAATGCAGTAAGATAGTGCTATTGCTGGTTGAAAATCAAACTGACCTGTAACTTTTGACTTCTAAAAACCCCCCATACAAGTCTATTTCATCCACACTGCTTCTCTTCTTTCCAATAATCAATTTTGTTGAATTTTAAAGTATAGCAAAGGCATAATGTACAGTCCTTAATTGCTGCAGTATGTTTCTGAAGACTATTTTTCTTGATTTATGCCCATGTTTACAATGATTTGTGGGTTTTAAAAAAATCCTGTCCCTTAATTTGAGTTTGATGTGGACTGTGTCAGGTCCATACAGAAGAATAAAAGCTAGAAAATTTATTTCATTTTAAGCTGATGTGAACAAATCCAGTAACTTGCTTGTGTTCCATTATAATTGACCAAAGTTCATTTTCTGTTTGGGCAACACTTTATGTCAACCTCTTGTTTCACTCACTAGATAAGCTTGGTAAACGATGTGATATGATCAAAGCAAGGTAAATTGAGCAATGACGCTCGTGGATGAACATTCTATCTGATAAATGCATGTTTGACTGACACAAAGCTCATTTTCTGCACAGCTGAGCTTTATATCCTAATGGTACTTAATTCTTCCACCTGTCAGTCACAGGACTTTCTTTAGTCCTGCCTTTTATATGTGTAAACAAGGAATGCATACGTGATGTAAAAAAAATCAGGAATCAAGTCAAGAGCATCTTCATTTGGACCAAATGGTGCTCTGTGTTTTGTCCTGGAGTAGGAAACTTAGAGTAGCAGGTCTGCAGGATGCATACCAGAAGTCCAGCTTGCTCTGGAGCATATTGATTAGCTGCATGCATGCCCATCTTAAACCACAAATGTATCTATGGTTTACTAAATATCAGGTGTTAGAATATTATCTTGTAATTATAAAGCTGTAACTATAATAATGCTACCACAATAATAATTTATTTATTATTGTTATTA
>NW_008666895.1:643-952 GCF_000695815.1 Acanthisitta chloris | reverse complement strand
CCAAGACCCCTCTGACCCCCATACGACCTCTCTAACCCCTTGTAACTCCCTCTAACCCCCCAGGACCCCTCTAATCCCACCAAATGCCCCCAAACTCCCCTCCCAGCGCCCCCTGACCCTGTCCCAACGACCCCCGAGAGACCCCCGAGCCCCCGGGAACAGCGCGGGGACCACCGGGAGCATCCCAAAATCATCGACTGACACCCCAAAATATTCACTGAACAGCCAAAAATATTCACTGCCCCACGGGGAAACAGCATCGGGACACAGAGCAGCGACACCTGCAGGGCGGGAGGGGAACTGCACACG
>NW_008666895.1:0-580 GCF_000695815.1 Acanthisitta chloris | reverse complement strand
TGACCAACCAAAAATATTCACTGAGCATCCAAAAATATTCACTGACCCCCCAAAATCATTGACTGACCCCCCAAAATATTCACTGCCCCACAGGGAAACAGCATCGGGACACAGAGCAGCGACACCTGCAGGGCGGGAGGGGAACTGCACCCGAAAATCAGCACTGACCAACCAAAAATATTCACTGAGCACCCAAAAGTGTTCACTGAGCACCCAAAAATATTCACTGACCATCTAAAAATATTCACTGACCATCCAAAAAATATTCACTGAGCACCCAAAATATTCACTGACCATCCAAAAATATTCACTGACCACTCAAAATATTCACTGACCCACAAAAATCATTGACTGACCACCCAAAAATATTCACTGACCACCCAAAAAATGTTCACTGACCATCCAAAAATCACTGACTGATCCCCAAAAATATTCACTGAACATCCAAAAATCATTGACCGACCCCCAAAAATGTTCACTGACGACCCAAAATGTTCACTGACCATCCAAAAAACATTCAGTGACCCCCAAACCCCCTTTAGCCCCCTCAAAACTCCCTCAAAACCCCCCAGGGACCCCC
>NW_008666894.1:94556-95076 GCF_000695815.1 Acanthisitta chloris | reverse complement strand
GCTGCTGGGGTTAAACCACGACAAGCCCAAAGGAGAGTGCTGGCTGGCTTACTTCTGGCAGAAGAGCTGTCCACAGTTCCTGCAGTGGTGCCGTCTCTCGGTGAGTGAGAAGCGCACCGTGCAGCCCGAGCAGCTGTCGCCGCCCTCGTCCTTCACCCAGTGATCGGCTGCGGACCGGCCGGGCTGGTCACTCACCGACCAGCTGAACACCCTGCCCCGGCCATCCCCGATCAGAATCCTGCTGTGATCCCTGCAAGGGAAAAGCAAAATCATTCCTGAGCAACTCTGGCACAGTAACAGGCATTGATGGCTGATTTGTTCAACAAGACAAGGACCCACTCCTGGCTCACATCAACCCCAGGCACACCCATGGGTTGGGCAGAGAACCACTGAGAGCAGCACTGAGGAGAGAGACATGGGAGTGATTGTTGGGGAAAAACTCAACATGAGCTGCAGTGTGAGCTCAGCCCAGAAAGCCAATGGAATCCTGGGCTGCATCCACAGCAGTGTGGGCAGCAAG
>NW_008666894.1:82909-94336 GCF_000695815.1 Acanthisitta chloris | reverse complement strand
TGAGGGAGGTGATTTTCCCCTTCTACTCTGCTCTCCTGAGACCCACCTGGAATACTGCACACAGTTCTGGTGTCATCAGCATAAGAAGGACATGGAACTGTTGGAGCAAGTCCAGTGCAAGGACACCAAGTTGCTAAGAGCACTGGAGCATCTCCCCTATGAGGACAGGCTGAGGGAGTTGGGGCTGTTGAGCCTGGAGAAGAGAAGGTTGTGTGGAGACCTCAGAGCACCTTCCAGGAGCTGAAGGGGCTCCAGGGAAGCTGCAGAGGGATCTGTGTTAGGAGCTGCAGGGACAGGACAAGGGGCAATAGGCACAAGTTGAAGGAGGGAAATTAAGGCTAGATGTTAGGCAGAAGTTTTCCCTGTGAGGGTGGTGAGACACTGTCCCAGGTTGCCCAGGGAGGCTGTGGCTGCCCCAAGCCTGGCAGGGGTTACAGCCAGGTTGGCTGAGCCTTGGGCAACCTGCTCTGGTGGGAGGTGTCCCTGCCCAGGGCAGGGGTTGGGGCTGGGTGATCTCTAAGGTCCTTTTCAACCCCTTACACATCAGACAATGTAATATGTCAAAGCACTGGCACAGGAACTAATGCACCCATTAGCCTGGTCTGACAGAGAGAGCTGCAACACTGTGTAACAGCAGTGTTGTACCTCAGTCCTTGCAGAAAACTGCCTCAAACAGAAGCAGAAGACAGTACTATGCAAACAGGGCTGGGTGATCTCTAAGGTCCTTTTCAACCCCTTACACATCAGACAATGTAATATGTCAAAGCACTGGCACAGGAACTAATGCACCCATTAGCCTGGTCTGACAGAGAGAGCTGCAACACTGTGTAACAGCAGTGTTGTACCTCAGTCCTTGCAGAAAACTGCCTCAAACAGAAGCAGAAGACAGTACTATGCAAACAATGATTGCTGACCCCCTTCCTGTTCCTGCTGACAGCACCCAGAAAAGGTTTTAAGCAGTCACTTGTGAGCTACTCACTTGGAGATGCCGAGGGCAGTGATCTCTGCTGGGTGTGCGTTGTCTTTGCGGTCGAACGCCGTGTGCATAGTGAGTTTGCTTCGAAACACCAACTGACGCTCCCATCTGTAGCCTAGAAACGAGTGGGAAGGAGGAGGGGATAAAGCAAACTTGCTTCTTCCCATTTTTGTTCCCTCCTCCCCCGACATACTTGTACGCGTGGCTTTGTAGAAATAAAAATTTCCCTCCCCAGAGATCACTTTATATGGCTCAGATTTCACTCAGGGAAAACAGAGTTTTTAGCTGCTTCCCAGGGCATGTAAGTAAGGAGAGGATACAAAACAATTCACAGAGCCTCTGAGTTCTCTGAGTCCAGTTGGGAGCTGCAGAGAATGGGGACACACAGAGTGAAATCCTGTAGCAAAGCCTGACAGGACTGGGATAGCTTCCTGTTTTACCATTTTAATGCAACTATTTTACTGTATTTTTAAAGTCAAGACTTAGATTTCCAACTGTCATTAAATGTCTTCATAAAAGCTCATATGATGCTGAGTTTTGGGTATGTGACCAGCACAGCTTTGATGACATACCAGTGCTTTGGCTGTTGTACAGTAGTGTCAAGGGCTCCTCTTTCCCCCCAACCCCCATCAGGAGTTTGGAGCTGTGCAGCCAGCTGGGACAGCACAAACTGAACAGCTGACTTCAACCAACCAAAGGAATATTCCACACCATATCACATTATGCTCAGGAATAAAACCCAGGAGTGTGTCCAGTTTCTCCTACCTGGTTTGAGCTTGCTGTAGTGCCGTGCTTCAGCATAGCTGGGGTGTGGGTGGTTAACCTGAGCGTGGGGATGCATTTTTGCTTGCCCCTCAGAGTAATTCACAAAGATAAAACCATCTTTCTCATCCAAGCTGAGCTGGTCTGACCAACGCCGGGAGTCATCAGAGCCGCTGTCTGCTGACCATGCTGCTGCTGCTCTGTTTGAGGATGACCTAGGCCTGTGGCTGGTGCTGCTTGGCTGACTCTGGCTCTCCTGCAGTTTTGTGTCCTGGCCTATGCATGGATCATCTGCCTCGGAGTCACTGCTGTCCTCTTCGTGGGCTTCCTGCCCTGGATTCACACCACAGGAGAGAAGATGTTGAGAGCAAAGGTTCTTATGCCCTGAGCTCTTATTCTGCCCCTGCACTGCCTACAGCCCAACGGGTACCACCACTGCATGACGAGAGGGAAACTGCAGCAGGCACCTCAAAGCCTTTGCAGAGATCAGCTCCTGGCAGGGATCACACTATTCATCCTTTCTGCACTGGTCTGTGAGAAAACAACACTCCTTAGCCGAAGCTATTTCCTGTGATCATCCATCTGGGCTAGGCTATCACAGACACAATGAGCAAAGACCTCAAAAATGCTCAAACTGGCAAAACCTTTCACCAAAACTCACACAAGTAAGTACAGTCAGCTATGCTGAAACTGTTTGACTGAAAAATATGATGCAGATTGGTTAATACAAAAAAGTAATTACCAAAGACATTTATACTCTTGGTGACACTGGAAAAAAAGCTGTATTTATATAATAATTACTTATGAGTATCATGCGATCCAAATCCAGATCATATGTTCAGTATCAAGAAGGCAAGAGGAAAATGAAATGGCTAAAACAAACAATCATCAAGCACAGACCAAAATCTTTCAACATGGGAAAATGATATAATTGCTTATCTAAACAGCATGCTGTTCCAGATTTTTTTTTTTAACTCTGCTGTTATAATTCCATGTCAGACTAAAAATATATCTAGCTTTTGGATGATGGTAACATCCACTGGGTTCACTGATTAGCAGAAACAACCACAGAGAAAAACGTTCAATCTTCACAGGCAAAAAAAAAGCAAAAAGCAATGATGGGCAAGATTTTTTTCCTACTCACAGCAACATGAAACTACCTTAAGCAAGGTGGTGAACTAAGAACTCAGCTGCTCTACTTATTGTGCCCACCGGATGTCTACTGTCTTTTCAGACAGTCTCCACCATCCATTCTGCACTGCATAACCACAGAGTTTTACCTATGCTTAGCCAAGATCAGATCAAAGGCAAACCCAACACACTGGTCAGGAGACACATACCTATTTGTGCTTCCTGACAATCCTCTTGCATTTCCAGCATCTCTGCAGGCTCTGGAGCTGGTGTTTCTGGTACTTGCAAGAACTCCATCCGCCAGAACTGGAGGGAAAAGGGATAAGCAAAGTGGCATTTACTGAACTCTTTTCTTCTGAGCTACTTCTGCCATTATGATGGCTTAGTAGAACTGTGTATTTGCACTGGTAGTATGTGAGGCAGGTCACATCTCCATACTAAACCCTGGTTTTGAGGACTAGATACTATGAGAGGATATCTGTGTTCATGCCTGAATCCACTCCACAGAGCCACCTGAGCAGCAGACTTGGGTTAAGGCAGAGCTGTGCAGAGCAGAGTACTGAAATCTGGGTTTGACCCTCCTTCTAGTCAACAAAATGAATTGTTTCCAGGTGTGCAAAACAAAAATGGTGAACAAAACCTACAGTCTCCAGGCATGAAAGCTGGTGATCAAAAAGTGACCAAAACAGAGCAGGAAGGGTAAGGTATGCTGCTGACTACTGCTGGTTATCACATCCCAGTGGGTACATCAAAAAAGGAGAAAGAAAACAAAGATTGCATAGGACTGTCAGCTAACTGAAAGAGATTTCCATGAATCTTCAGTGGACAGGACACAGTGCACCACCCTGTGCAGAAACAGCAAAGCTGGTTCCAGCACCAAAAGCAATCTGCTTCATCTACCTACTAGTCCCTGCAGGCAGTTCCTGCAGGACTAACTGCTCAGGTGAACTGCCAGGACTGGCCAGGACACAGTGTTGGACAGACATGACTGCTTTAAATACTCTTAAGGTGTAAACTCCATTTCCAAGCAGTGATTCCTGGTACGTACCCGGACGACCCCGTCGGAATGTCCTGTGACTATGACGTTCTGGGTGTCCCACTCGTTCATCTCTGACACAAAGCAGCACATGATTTGTTGGCTTCGGCCAGTGAAGGTGTTCACACTTGCAGTTGGGCTGCCATTAATGCTCCACACGTGGATGTAAGTGCCAGCACATGACACAATATCTCCCTGCCAAGACAAATAACAGCTCCACATTGCAATGCAAGTTGCAGGGATTCTTCAGCAAAAATATAAGCCAAGTTCAGCCATCAAGCACTTTTCAAGTTCTATTCAAGCTGAGCTTGGCCACCTAAACAAATCTTTAGGATTATGCTACCAGAACTAGTAGCAACCTATTTGTTATATTTACACCAGTTTAGTTTTCAGATGAGTTATACAAGTTTTGCAAACTAACAGAAGAGCCTAAGTTGTTTTATTTCAGTGTAACAATTTCAGGCTCTTGCTGCTGTTCCCACTGCCCCTGGTGAATGGCATTGGGTTCCTACCGTTAACTCATTTATGCAGAGAGCTGAAACTGGAGCCCTGTGACCTCGAAGCTGTGTGAGAAAGGAGAGTTTATTCAGGTCCCAGATGATGCAGGTGCGATCCCGAGATCCACTCACGATGATGTGATAAGCTAGGGATGCTGTTAAGCATGTGACAGTGTCAGTATGACCCAGTAATGCCTGCAAAACACAAGTCAGGAGGAACAAGCTGAAATCAGGAGAGAGCACAAAGCTGCACATTAAAACCTCTTATCTGAGAGATTCAGAGAATGCAACATGAACGTCCTATCAGAAGATGCAGCTGCCTTCCAAGGGTTCCGTTATGACTCCTTTCATAATTACTTTGTTCTTGTAACATAATTTACATAAAAGGCATTTTTCTTGCATTTTACCTGTTTCAGTGTGAGGGCTTTAGCTTTTTCTTTGGAGACACCCATTTCCCACACACACACTGCTGTGCTTGTTCCTCCAGTGATAACCAGCTTGGGGTTGGGGCAAATGGCACACAGGATCTGACCCCATTCTGACAAACATTCATAAACAATCACTGCCTAAAAAGAAAGGAAAAAAAAAGAAGGGTTACTTGCAGGACTAATGTTTGGTGGGAGAAACATAAAAACCTGAGTGCCACCCTGGACTTGTAAGTCACTTATAGATTGCTGCTACCCCTTACACAGTCTTTCCTCTGGCATAAGCAGTTCCAGCCTCTGCCATAAAATGCCTTCTGAGAGACCACAAGAGATGAGCTTTAATTGCACAGATTTAATGCACTCATGTTCTGGAGACCTGGTAAAAAATTATTCCTACATGGTTTATGTTATTCCTGATTGGGAACAGTACAGGATTTTGCAGTACACGATTATTTCATTCACATGTGACATAGATTTCCATTGTTAGATCTTTTTTTCCCACTGTTGAGGACTAATTGCACCAAAACACATTTCAGATCACAAACCTTGTCTGACTCGTAGGTACCCAATCGACAGCTGAGGTCTGCATAGCCCCAGGCAAAGGTTTTGTTCCAGGCAGGTGGGATGAGGACCTTGTTCTGCTCCACTGCCAGAATGCCTTTGTCAGTGCACACGATCTGTCCCACAGGCTCCTTGAGCTCTGAAAGGAGAAGATGGGGTTATGTTTCATTCATAGGAGACACAAATACTATCTGATCCCACCAAGCACCTGCTGCTCTGCAAAAGCAAGGTCTGTGTATTGGCTGTGGTATACAAATCTTTGTTTCAACTGCAGTGAGAGCAACTTTTGCTCCTACCAAATGCAGAGTTAAGTACCATCAGTAGTGGCAAGAATACTCTGAGGGTCACAGACAGCTCTGATCCCACCTGTGAGGCTGCACAAGGTGTTCTCCACCCTTCACATCTGTGGCCATTAGAAGTCATTGCACAGTTTTTGGCACAAATAAACATGATTTTTTGGTATTGATTCCGACATCTTGGCCAAGGATTCTCACAGGTGACTTTCCTGGCTACAGTCTGTGGAATCCCTACCTGGTTTTGCTTTGCAAATATAGAATCATAGAATTTCAGGGGTTGGAATGGAGCTCGGAGATGATCCAGCCCTAATCCCTGCCCTGGGCAGGGACACCTCCCACCAGAGCAGGTTGCTCATGGCTCCTGAACCCATGGGAATGGCCCATGTAATAGCATGCCCTTCTCCCTCCACAGCAGGCAGACACAGATTCATTTACTCAGCTAGGAAACAAACTGCTGTGTAGTATGTACCTGCCTCACACACAATTCAATCTTGTACAGTCCAACCTCAGATATGATGTAAAAAACACCTTTTGTCTCAGTGCAGCTGCCAACACAACCCTTTCCTGCCAATTCCTCAGTACTTCTTGGCACTGTGATTAAAAAAAAAATCCTTTTCGCCATGAAAATCAGAGAAATTGAGGTTATCACAGGCCCAGGAGCAATGTACCCTGAACATTGTTGGTTAAATTAAAACTCTTTAAAGAGGTGCTTGTGCTCAATTTTTTCCCACTGTTTTACAAAAGTTCACTGGTACATATTTGGTGCTTCCCAAGTACACTTTTAGGCAGCTAAGAACACAGTCTTACAGCATGAGGAGATTTCACATTTGTCTTCCTCACAAAACTACAAGCAGTAAGAATATCAGAGCTAAGCAAAGGATGGAAAAGATTTTGCTGAAACTCTGAATTCCCAGGCAAAGAAGCAGCAATGCCTACTGTGGTTTTAAAGTTTACCTTTCACTGGGGCAAGGGATGGCCTCAGGTTGTCCAAATGATGGAAGAAGATCTTGTCCCCCGTGGACCCAGGGGGCACAGAGGTTCCTACGGTCTCGCCGTTCAGTCGACTCCTGACGCGCTTCGGAGGGTGAGGCTTTTTGAAGAGCTGAAATTCAGCAAGAAACTGATTATCAGCATCAAAACCTACAGGTTTACAAGCTTAAAAAGATCATCATTACCTACAATTTACCTTCTAAATATTCTGCAGGTTGGCAATGTTATTTAACTGCTGCCACTATTCACCAATAACTTAGAGTGACCAAAAAAACTTCAACAAACCATATGAAATCCAACAAGGAGCAAAGTTGTTTTAAAGTTACCTCCAGTTGTAAAAGCAGTTGAAGTTAAAGCGAGCAAAAAATCCCACAAGTTGATGCATAACACATTATGAGATTCTAACCTAGGGCAAACCGAAAGCTATTTTTTGGCTTTGGAACAAACTGTGTCCCACAAGCAGCAGCTCACGTGCCTGGAGACATCCAGGTGAGACCAGGAACAGCATGGGGGGACATGGACCTCATGACAATCATGCACAAGAAATGCATTCAGCCCCCGATGATCTTCTGCCTAGCCCTTAATTCAATTCAACTGGAGTTCCATTTCACTGCCCCAGTCACCATTCCTGGTACCTCAGGCAGTGTTATACACTCTGATCATTGCTTCCAGTAAGCTGTGATGATCCTCAATGATACACACTAAGGTTTATCACAGGATAAATTCATCCTGGATGGCAGATGTTCTGCATTATGATATGTAACTGACAAATATAAACATTGTTTTGTAGGATTTTGAATGCTCTTTCATAGAAAGGTTGTGTTGTGGTTTAACCCCAGGCAGCAGCCAAGACCCACACTCACACTCCCTCCTCCCTCCCTCCCCTTGACCTGGTGGAATGAGGAGGAGAAACAGAAGTAAAATATATAGGTTGAAATAAGAACAGTTTGAGAACAAAATGAGATAAAACACTAATGGATAATAAAAAGGCAAAGAAAACCCAAAACCAACCAAACCAAACCAGTGATGCACAATACAGTTTCTCAGCACCCATGGGCAGATGCAGCCACAGTTCCCCAACCTGAATCAGCCCCTGGGGAATTCCTCCCCAGTTTATATCCTGGGCATGACATTCTGTGGTGAGGAAAATCCCTTTGGCTAGTTCAGGTCACCTGTCTCAGCTCTGCTCCCTCCCAGTTTCTTTTGTGTATCTCCACACTTGCAGAACATGAGCCATAAGACAGCAAATGTCCTTGACTTAAGATAAACACAACCAAGCAGAGACCAAAACATCAGTGTGTTATCTACATGATTCCCCTTCTGAATCCAAACACAGCTGGGTGCCAGCTACTGAGAGGAAATTAACTCCATCCCAGCCCAAACCAGCACAGGCTGCTACAGCACCAAAATGAAAACTGAAATTCCAATGCTGAAACTTATTTTCCTTACAGCTCCTGAAGATGTGTTACCTGTTTGCCTTTCCAAAGCAGAGGGATCATGCACAAGCCTGAGGCAGCTGAGCTATGACCATGCAGACCTGTTTCTACTGCTAGTGCCTCCACCCCGGGTACAAATAACAACACAGCTCACATGTCACACCTCTCCCTGAACTACAGCCTCCCTCCCATCCAGACAGGCTATGAGAGGACACATAGAATCATAGAATCAACTGGGTTGGAAGAGACCTCGAGGATCATCGAGTCCTACCCTACAGTGTTTCACAGGGACAACTAATCTCAAAACATTCCAGTTCCTGCAACAAAAGAACCCAAACTCCTCCCTTGAGTGACCATTCTATATTAATACATCCCAATTTGAGTGTTAACTGGAAAACAAGAGTTTTATGAATAATTTTACCTGCTTTGGTATCTGCCCAAAGTTATTAATGAATCCTATGGTAGCTGTCTCTTTTAATGGATCATTGATGTTATATATGTCCACTTGCCCCTCATAGAAGAGATGGTGAAAGACATTTACAGCTTCCACTGCAGCAGGACCTTGTTGTTTATAGCCAAAGATCAAGTCAATCCACTCATGCAGGTGTGCACTCACAAAGTCACACTCCAGAGCCTGAAATTCAAAGGGCGTGCATTAAAAACAGGCAGACTGGACACTGGTGGAGTTTACTGCCCCAAAGAGAAATGCAGAACATATTTGGACCTGGTTTTATTCGGTTTTGACAAGGCTTTTCATTGAAGCAAATCTTGTCTCAACGTGTTCCCTAATGGAAAGGGAAGGGGAGGAGACACTGGTTCTCCAAACCTTGGCAACAATCAGACATCAACCCTGACCTCACCCCTGGCAAGTGGCTGTGACTGCACAGACTGAGCTCAGATTAATAAGCAGTGGAAAGTCCCAACTGATGTTTTCTATTGTCAAGACTAAACTGCAAATTACCTCCCGATGAACTCTGATAAATTCACGAGGATCTCCTTTGGCCCATGGAGGGAGTATTACATCACCAAGCTTAGTGCCATTTTGTTTGCAACCTATTAAAAAAAACAGAAGAAAAAAAATCAAATTCTAACACCTTTCCGGTATCAAGTAAAGCCATTTCAGTCTTCTCTTTAACATACACTGCAATTGTTAAATGTCAGGCAATAAACCAGGAAAAATTCTGCCTCAGCTGTTTGTGTAAGATTGTTTGCAGGAGGAAGAACTGAAACATTCCTTGCTAAGGCTTCTGAAGATGATAGTGTTTCAGCACATGCTCTTCAAAACAACAACCCCTGATTAGATTACACCTCCTCAGTCTTCACAATGCTGTACAGTCTGACCTCAGAACTTCCATGTTTCTCCATTAAGTGCCCTTGGAACATGGTTATTTTGTCTTGGTTTTTCTATTTCACTAAATTTCTGTTTTACTGTTCCCATCACGGGAAAGACCCACTGCAGTGCGTGAAGGGTGATGAAACCACCAGGCAGTAGAACATCCTTCTGTGACCCCTGCACGGCCAGAATATTGCTGGGGCAGCTCAGCTCACACCCAGGCAGCCAACCCTGCTACTGGGAACTGCCCACTTCACATCCAGAGCAACCAGCATAGCAAGAGGAATTCTCTTATCTCTTTCTGACTTCATTGTTCTTACAATGTTCATTGTGACCTACCTAGGTCAAAGTTGTTGGAATTGAGCAGGAACTCGGGGAGGTAGAAGAACTCTGGGATGAGCTCCTTGACATCTGCCATGTTGTGCTTCGAGGCCGAGTACCAAGCCTCCCTCACACTGTGGAACATTCGGTCAGCCAGGTCGAAGTGACCACCCTGGGGGACAGAGCAAACAGCACATCAGCACCACAGCACTGCTCAGCAGGCTGTGCCAAGAAGGCAAATCAGAGCATCCTCTAGAATGTTTCTTCTTCTAACACGATGGATTTAATCAGCTGTGTTATTTTTTGTTACATGATCATAGCAAACAGAGCATTGAGAGAGTGTTAAGAGAAGAGGCATCTAGTCCAATTTCAAGTTCGGTCTCTTCCAGAGTAACACAAATCTTTTTGCCTGATGGCTTCTGGCTAGGAGAATACTTGACAGTTGACAAAGAGGCCTGCAGGGAAGCTGAGGGAGTTGTGGCCGTTGAGGCTGGAGAAGAGAAGGTTGTGTGGAGACCTCAGAGCACCTTGCAGGAGCTGAAGGGGCTCCAGGGAAGCTGCAGAGGGATCTGTGTTAGGAGCTGCAGGGACAGCACAAGGGGCAATGGGCACAAATTGAAGGAGGGAAATTTAGGTGAGATCTTAGGCAGAAGTTTTCCCTGTTCTGGTGGTGAGACCCTGTGCCAGGTTGCCCAGGGAGGCTGTGGCTGCCCCAAGCCTGGCAGTGTTCACAGCCAGGTTGGCTGAGCCTTGAGCAACCTGCTCTGGTGGGAGGTGTCCCTGCCCAGGGCAGGGGTTGGGGCTGGATGATCTCTAAGCTCCATTCCAACCCCTAAAACTCTATGATTCTATGAATACATGTAATGTTACAAAACCCATTACCCATCAAACGGGCAAACAGTTCCAGGCTCTGCAAACTTTTGCTTATTTTAACACCTAGTACTAAAATGTCTCTCTGGATAGACATATTGTTTAAAAAAAAGAATCTTTCAACACCTCCAGCACAGACCTAAACAACTGGCATATGATTTTTTCAGGAACAGACAAATAAAGCCTGAGCAGCAAAGTAATGTTCACAATAAAACTTGCTTTGGTTTTTGCTTGCTTGATACTTTGTTCTGCAGATATGTAAAAAAACCCATTCAAACCACAAGAAAAAATAGTGTGGATTCCATTACATCTTTTCAAAAGACACATCAAAACCAACCCAGGCAATAACAACTCTGCTAAAAGTATTTCTTCTACCATATTTGATGAAAACAAATCTGGCTGATCGTATTTTTCAGTTAGCTCTCAAATGTACAGCAGGAAAGGAACAGAAAATGATCTAATTTTTACCTGCAACCGTAAGAAGATCTGAGTAAAAGGTTCCATCCTGACCAGATAAGAAGCCACTATCATGGCTGAGGAGTAGTGTGTCCCATAGTGGTAAGCTGGGGTTTCCCCTAGAGATGAAAAATCATAAACATAGAACAAATAAAGCAGTTAGGTTACTGTAATTTAATTACTCTGTGAACTTGGACACATTTAGAAGTGGAATTTGTCATTTTCCTTCTCAGGAATCTGAGAGTTGAGTTTTGGCTGCAGTTCAGGAGCCCTAACTCAATGGACTTCTGCAGGACAACACTGAAGGGTTAATCATTTTTCACTTTAACTCCCTGAA
>NW_008666894.1:81353-82884 GCF_000695815.1 Acanthisitta chloris | reverse complement strand
CTGAGGAAACTCATTGGTTACTGTGGAGTTACAGTCTTGGGCAGAAATACATATCAGAATTGTTGGCTATAAATTTTGCACAGTTTCTACTTTCTCAGTTTCCTAGCAAAATTCTGCATAAATACCCAGAAAATACTGATTCATTTATAGAAATGTATGTCTTTGCTACCTACTGATGTTTGACACAGAACAGCACTGCAGGACTTGAACAGACTTCTGTCTTATCTAAGGGCACACAGGAAAAGATGCCTTGCCAATATATAAGGAAGCTCTGAAGTCAAGAATCTGGAACTTAATTGCATCTCATTCTGAGGTTTTTTAGCTAGGAAACTGCTGTTTCCTTAGCAAAAACATGCATTAAGATTAGAAATGCAGTAAAAAAACATGCATTAAGATTAGAAATTAAAAGCTAGAATATTGCTAATGCAGAATCTTCATTCTTTCTGCTACTTATTTTTGTGCAGCAGCACTCAAACTGTATCAGCAGAGACAGCTGGTTGTGTGCCTGCCCATCCCTGTCTGGAGACAACATTGACCTCCTCTAGATGTGCAGCTGTTTTGTCTTTATTTGTACATCTAAACAAAACCTGTCACTTGGCCTTAACACAGCAAGAAAACTGACACCCCTTTGTTCCAATTCAGTGTTTGTTGGACAGTCACTAAGAACATGGTAGAGCTCTGCACATCCATATCCAGACCTCTTTACCCATAACAGAAAAATCCCTGAGTCCTTCCCGTGATGTGACAGGCACATGTCCCTCTGTTCCTCCTCCAGAATGGACCATGACTTACCATTGGGATCTTCCCAGTCTTTGTATCTCTTCTTGTATTGGGCTAACCTGTCTTCTGTTTGAGCTCCCATGGGCTTGGCCAGGTTTCTGAATGTTTTGGGGTTTGTAAGATCCAGTTCCTTTCAAAATAAAACAGAAACAAATATGATAAACCCAACCCAAACTCTTTCAACACTGCTGATTACCATACTGAACACCACATAGCTCCCAAGGCTTTCTACACACACAGCAGGCTCCCACATAGCTCCTTTGCTTTCTACACACACAGCAGATACAATGTGGGATATCAGAACAGTCCTTGAGTCTGATCTAGGAGAGTCAGTGTGTTTTATTTGAACTTACATCTGAGCTCTGGATAATTTCTGCCCTGCTGCCCTCATCCTGTCCCCGGTTCCCCCTAATTCTGTTCTAGAACACTCGACAAGGACCCCAACAATATTTTAAGTTAAGGCCTGGCTGGTGGCAATGGCCACAAAAGCATTAATAGGATGTTTTATCTTCTCCAAAAGCAAATTCTTCACCATGAAGCCAGATTTCATAGTAGCCCCTACCACAGCCTTCTGGAAAAGGATGTCTTCTCTGTGGGCTTAGCACACTTGAGGATATTCAGTAGAAAACTAATGCAAAGACTTACAGGAACTGCTGCAATGTAGAGAGGCAACTGCCTCTATGGATCCCAGCCCTCACCTGTGCACAGTCCAATAACATCTGTAAAATAAGGGCAGGCAAGGACCTGCCTG